>NC_139556.1:56123919-56258193 GCF_965112155.1 Podarcis liolepis | reverse complement strand
ACATGGCTCCGAAACACAAACAAGGTTTCTGGCCTCATCCAAACATAGACGATGAATGCATTCCATTTTAGAGCAATAGTGGAAGATCTGTAGCATGACATAAACCCCCAAACATCCAAATCTGGGAAGTGTGGGAACATGTGGTAGGCCCAAGTTTCCTGATCCTTGAATCCAACTAGTAGTCCAGTCCTATGAAGATTTACTTAGAAAAAGAAATCTATTATGCTGAATGGTGATTACTTCAGGTGGCAAATGCAAATAGAATTGTAGACTATGTGAACCCACCAGTAGCCACTATTATCTTTTCCAGTTACATTCCAAATTGGCTAACCCCCAAACCTGTAACTTAGCTATCTTCTTCAGAAACAATAATTAAGTGTTCCCAATGGCAAAGAATTCTAATTCTTCCAAAATGAAGGCTAGAAGAGGTTGATGCCTCTGAAAACAATATGACCAGGAAGAGGAAATAGAGGGAATGGCCCACGCTTCCCATTTATCTGCCTGACACAACTGTCCTATATCATCTGTGGAATTATTATGACTCCCTTATTCCTAAATCTCCGTCCAAGATGAAATCTCTTGTCGGGGAGCAGATTATCCTGACTACGCTCTTCTTTCCATGCTTGATTCATCATTGAAGCTGGGTTTAACCTCTGCACGTTGCTTAGGAGGCTGAGATGGATTTTCCTAAGATTCCCATTTTAAAGCACTAAGAAGTAAAGCCTATTTAGAATGTAAAGCACAATCAATAATACATCTCATTTAGCTCAATGACCTGAGAGAATGTAACTATATAATGTGCATGTTGACGTGGTTCATGGCGCCAAGCAGTGTGCTTCCCGCTTGATAAAGCTGCTGATAATGTGGCCTTGAGATTAGAGGCCGGTCTGAGATGAAATGAGATTGATTTAAAGATACTTTTCATTGAACGGGGCAGTTTATGTGATATTTGCTAATGAACAAGGCCCTTGAGCGCCTGTTTAAATGGTGATTGCTTGTGGGACAAGTTTTACAAGAGATGCAGGGTCGCTCTGCAGTATGCTGTGCTTCCAGTTTCCTACTCCTGACCAAAGCAGGTGATATGCTTGGGTCAGTCATCACAGATCTACTGGGAACCCTAGAATAAATAGGGACACTGCTCCCCATAGGTGTTCAGATGTGACATGTCCAGGATTCAAATGTGTGTTTGTGAGTTTTTCCAGGAAGTGTTGGTGTGTGTTTGTCCAGGAAAGGTGTGTTTGAGTATCAACAGTTTTAAGGCTGATTTCCTCTTGAAATATGGCAACCTTAGTTTATTAGGAATGGAGAATAATTTAATAAATCCCAAGGCATTGGAAACTGTGTCCAATCCTTCCTCCAAGTTTCCATCCTTTATCCCTCTTCCCAGTAACAAATGAGGAGAGCGAAAGGGGAAAATAGACAAGTCTCAAGCTAAGACGAGGGTTCTTCTATGTTATTCCTGCATTATTGATGTCAACTATGGGAAATGTAGCTTTTAAATCTCCCCTTAATTTCCTTTTGTGTCTCCTGAATCTCTAGTCAGCAAGTTTTATTGGCTTGCCATGGGTTCTAGTCATATGAGGGTGAAAAATGTATTTCTTTAACAGCTTGATTCACACTATGCATAAACCTCAATCATGTCCCTGCCCTGCCGCCCCCGGCAACCTTCCTGCCCCCTAAACCGATTCTTTAAAACGCTTGAGGAAATGTCAGCTTGAACATTATAAAGTTACATGCTCTCAGGTCTTTTCAAATCAAGATGGCCGGGGTTTGCTTATCTCTAGTGCTTACTCTTCAGAACCTCGTCTTTCCAGACAGCTCCTCAAACTTTTCATATCTTTCAAAAACTTTTCTCCCAAAACCATACACCTGGATTATGGATTATAAAGCAATCCAGCAGGAGTTGACAATTTTGCACCAACAACTCTGCTCCTCTACTGAAATCTGAATCGTGTCCCAGTTCAGTATCTGTTTCGGGGCTGGGAGGAAAGAACTGACTTTTTTACATTGTACATAAGGAAAGTAACTTCAGCTGTTGTTGTTGTTGTTTTAAAAAAATGGGTGGTAGCCTTTGCTACCTGTTGCTTGATTAATTTGAATCCTGTCTGTGTTTTTGACCTCCTATAGTAATCCAGTAACCCCAGCTTTGCAAAACAGGGTTTTAAGATAGAACTTTACTCTTCAGTCTTTATTTACCTACCTATCATAATGTGACCCCTCTGAGACCATTGGTGAAATTCTAAGCTTCTTTACTCAGCTCCTACTCAGCTCAGTGGGTTGACTTCTTAATATCCCTATTAAGTTGCAGTCTATTGACATCATCTGTCTGAGACAGTGCACATCACTGGGAAATATGTTGGGAATAAAACTAGATTTTTCATCATGGAATAGAAGTTACAATGTTTGCAAAGTCCTTTATGGAAGTAGGAGGTGGAAAACTTTCTTAATCACTTTCAAAGATAAAGTTAGAAATAGGAACTTTGAACAAAATCGGTTGCTATGCATTTTCCTAATATAATGAGATTTATGCAGGAATAATATGACTGAATTAATTGTTGGGATATCAATTAATACTTCAGTAATGCTGTAATTACAAAGTGATGATAATTAAATAGTCCACAGAAGCTTTGTGTGCAGAGAAATAAAAAAAAAGATATATAATTGAATTTAAGAATGTGAAAATGTCTTTGAAGTGAAAGTTAATCAAAAGTGGCAACAGGGATCTTTTGGTAAATCTTCCCATCATTACCTTTCAATGGAGTAAAAGATCAAAGAGATAGGATTCTATCTGACTGTCACTTCAGCAAAATGAGCTCCTTGTGTCATTCGAAATGGCTACCTCGAAACAGCTACATGGGTCCTTTAGGGAAGTGAAACAAAAATACCATTAATTAGTCATGAATGTTGGTGAGGGCGACGACATGTCGAAGAGTTTGATGGGCGTACGAATGCTTGAGGAGGAGAATGTCACAAAAAGCACCACAACTACATGCAGATAAATGAAGTGAGCAGATGGAGTGATTTATAATTATGAAGCCTTTGATCTCTTTTTTGGGTGTTTGAACATGATGCAATGCAAAGGAAGACAGAAGCGCTGGTGGTCTACTCACAGTTTTGTAATTCCCAAAGTGAAACTTTCAAGCTCCTAATGAAAGAACTTCTCACAGTGGGAGTCAGAAATATGTGAAAGTTTTGTGTTGGTCATTATGAAATGTACAGCAACCAGTAAGTATGAGTTATTTGCTCTTTTCATCCTCCCCATTCATATTACATGATGCCCAAACCTACCTCTTTCTTGGTTCACATCACTCAAGTACAGGATTTTAAGAAACTGGATAAGTATTTTTCTACACATCCAAGACATAAAATAAATAAATAAATAAATAAATAATAATAATAATAATAATAATAATAATTTATTTGTACCCCACCCATCTGACTGCATTGCCCCAGTCACTCTGGGCAGCTTCCAGCACATATAAAACATAGCAAAACATTAAGCCTTAAAAAGCTTCCCTATACAGGGCTGCCTTCAGATGTTTCCTAAATATTGTACAATTACTCGTCTCCTTAACATCTGATGGGAGGGCATTCCACAGGGTGGGCGCCACTACCGAAAAGAACAACTCTATTCTGATGAACCCCCATCTATATTGGAACTAAAGAGAATTACAAGTGGCGCTCTTCTGAGAAATGTTGTCGGGTATGGTTTCTTTACCTCATGGTAGACTTACAAAAAGAAAAGCACACACCAATAAATCAGTTTTAGAAAGGGCCAAGATTAGATGCAGACACACAAAGCATTTTGTTAAGTTGTGGGTGAACATATCAGACGACACGGCGATTCTTCAAACAGCTCTTGTTTATTCACAGGCCAGAACAGAACTGAACTGAAGGGTTCAGACAGCCTGCCTATATAGAGCTCCACTACAACGCAACAGTAACCACTTTCTGTAACTATCCAATCACTGAACATCACTTTCAATCCCCTATTTGCATATGTGGACTTGAGTGAAAACTATCTACAGTATTCCCCTGCTGGCCCAGGGTGAGAACTTCAGTACATAACATATTTATATATATATATATATATATATATATATATATATATATATATATATATATATATATATATATATCAAGACTTCTTACACTCTGGTCCCCCTTTCTTCCCACCCAGGGCAGCTGCAGCCTCCCCTCCTCTCTGATGCAGCTCAGCACACAAGACATGTAGTTCAGTAGTGTGTTTTAATTCTTTATTCAAGAAGATGGCTTGCGGCTTAACACTACTTCCATTGAGCAGTTGCCAGGACTGAAGGTCTCTGTCGTCTGCATCCCCTTTTAGGCATTCTTTTCTAAATGCTCACGAACCAACTGTTGAATTATCTGTTCTAAGACCTTTCCTGGTATCAATGTCAAGCTTCCTGGTTAGTAGTTACCTGGGCCTTCTTTTCTCCTTTTGAAGATGGGGGTGCCATTTTCTCACCTCCAGTTTGCAGGGAACTCATCTGTTCTCCAAGAATTCTCAAAGATTATAGACAGAGACTCTGAGATTACTTCTGCAAGTTCCTTTAGTACCGTTGGGTGAATTTCATCAGGCCCCGGGGATTTGAATTTGTATAAAGGGAACTAAGTGTTCCCTGACCACTTCTTTTCCTAATGAAAGGTTTATGTAGACATGTTCTCATAATGACAAACCACGATTTCCTTTTATGTCTTGAATGAGACTTTGTCTCTTGGTCTCAGTTTTCCCTTAGTAATATTGAGTTGCTGGAGATCAGGATATGTATTGGTATTCCATAGTGTTGGGTTGGTAGTGTTTAGGCTTCACATTTAAGAAACAAATAGCAATATTTGCAGCAACACAGATCTCTTTTGAACTTCCATGGAAGTTGCAACCCATTTATAATCAGGAAGAAAGGAAGAATGGCAATTCAGGAAACAACCAAGAGAGAGGAAGCCTTTGACATATTTTGCAATAAAAGTCTCAGCTTGGAAATGGAAAATAAGTCTCTTATTTGCAGCATAAACAGCCCAATAATAAAAAACACATTTATTCTGAGGATAGATGATTTCGCACAATGTTTGGCTGCTGACTGGAAAACTCTTCCTTTGATCTTTTTCTTTTATGCCACAAACATTAACAATATTATAAAAAAATTAATAATTTATCTAAGATGAGCTGAATATATTTTCTGCTCCTTCATTTGTCTATTCCCAGCCAGGCAACAAAGCTGTCTAGCTTCAGAATCAATCTTAACCTTATTTTCTATTGTGTGTTTCCTGTTGTTCCAAAATAAGATTAATTTCTGTATATGCGAGCGACTGAACAGTCACTGCTAAAATAAGATTGATTTTAAATTTATTTATTTTCTTTCTTTAGCTTCACCCCACCGCTTAGGTTACTTTCTCT
The DNA here is from genome assembly GCF_965112155.1 of Podarcis liolepis. Lineage (NCBI taxonomy): Eukaryota > Metazoa > Chordata > Lepidosauria > Squamata > Lacertidae > Podarcis > Podarcis liolepis. Next base: position 56,252,780 of record NC_139556.1, on the reverse strand, counting down.
TTTTTGTTACCACATTAATAAAATCACGTTGACTTATAAAATTGAATTTTGGGTTATATTCCATTTCAAAAAGTTTACATACCTTCTCCCTCCACCCTCTCTGTTTACTGTAGTAGATATCACTGACATTTTTTTATTTTTATTTTTATTTTGTTAAGCAGTCATTGTGTTGAAGCAGCAAATGCAAGCTCAAAAGAAGCAATTGGTCTTTTGGGGTTCAGCCTCGCACCACCTTTTGCACTCAGTCTGTAGTTAGGGGCAACCATAAGAACCAACTCCTAGGGTCCAAGGTCCCTTCAGCCCAACCTCCGGAAAATATTTGAAGGGGCTGGAGGCCCCAAAGTTGATGAGTATTGCCATTCAAATGGTGTATGTGTGCCACATCATGTGACTGATTATGTGGGGTTGGGCTTATCTGCCCCCCAAAACATTTTATTCAAGTTGGCACCCCTGTGGGCAACTCAATTGTTTCAGTCCAGTCCAGTGTTCCATTTCTAACAGTGACCAGCCAAGTAATGCCATTTTTCCAGCTTTTCAATATAAGCTGCTTCTGTGGCTGCTCTGTTCTCCCCAACTTCTCTCCATCTTTGCAGTATGCCAAAACGGGGAAGTGCGTCACACACAGCTTTGCGATTCTGCAGCGGAAGAGACCCATACAGGAAATGAGAAGTCTAAATGTAAAAATAAACAGGCAATCCTACCATTAGCAACCTACTTCATCCTCTTTCCCTTGTTTTAACAACTTACCTGAGCAACTATCTTTTCTCCAGTACAGTAACAAATTCTACAGCAAGAGTCTGGAGAGTAAATGCCGCTTTATAACAAAGAGGCAGAAGATTTTCATTTACTGACCTTCCTTAGTGTTATGTAATGTAAAATCTTGTTAAAATGCACACCTATTGTGTGAACACAGCTGGGTGCCAAACTGCAGCAGGCAGGCAAAAAGCATTTGGTTGTGATCCCCACATTGAAGCTGCCTCAAAATATATATATATATATATATATATATATTGAAGAATACCACGAGTCACAGAGTCAGCAAGCTTGAAATGAGCTCCCTAGTCATGTCTTTAGTGAAAATATGATGACTTGGAGCTTCTTTGTATTTATTTTTAGCTTATTCAGTGTCAACCTTCCCTCCCTCTCATTCAATGAAATGTTTAGTTCTCTCTTGGGGGAGATTTTGTATCCAGGCTGTACCACATCAAAGCCATAAATCCCTGCACCTAGAAAACTAGATTTCATTTAGAAGAGTTATAGATTAGATTTCTCTCTCTTCCCTGCTAGTATTCTGTCAGCAGGGATTTGCTTTATTTTATTCTCATGTGGAGCATCAGTTATGTGAGGTTTCATCTTTTTGACTTAGCCCAAAAGGTGCTTTTCACAAATACTTTCAACAAGTCATGACCAGCAGTGTTGTGTATGTTAACTGAGCCTGTGGCCGAGGGGGGGCAGCATTAAATTAACATCAAGGACAGTCATCCCTGCCTTAACTCGGGCACTTCTCCATCTGCAAAACTTCTTTATTAGTGGAGCATGAGGCTTCAGCATGCTATGGAATAAGAAAAAAAAATGTAAGACTTCTGTTTGAAACTGAATGCAAGATTTGGTTTGAGAAGGTCGTTTAAGTAGGTTGATCCTTGCTGCTGCCTGAGAAGTAAGGGGGATTTTTGATGGGGAATTCAATAAATCCACTAATTATAAAAAAACCCACCCTTTCCAATCCTATTGTTCACTGACACTGTTTCTGCAATAGCGTCATACAAGTGACCTGCATGACAGGGTGGTTGTGTACCATACTCTCTGCAATGGATGAAAGGGATGAAAGCAATGGATAACTCTATGTGGTTGATTTCAACTTATTTCCATCTTTTTGATGCTTTCTGAAAGTTGTTTCATTTGCCCTCAGTGATGTCAGCACATATCCATAATCTGATTTGCCATGTTTTGTCATGACGCCATCCCATTCAGTATGTGATCTCTGATTGGTTGGGATCACCCAATTCTCAGAAAAAGAAGACAGCACCAAAGCAGCAACGTATCACAGAAACAATATCGGTGAACAATAGGTTTAGAAAAGGTGGATGTTGCTGCAATTTGTGGATTTACATATATCAAAAACTGTGAATACTTGGAGTAGCCGTAATACATTTTGTAGCTTATCACTGGCTATTCCAGGGAGTACTTTTGATTATCATACCAGTACAGCACTTGCATACTGTGGAGTCAAAAATGGTACATAAATCAAATAAACAAGCAAACATATTTTTCATATATGATGCTGTATGATTATCCCCTTTTTTAAAAAAAGCTGTTCCTCCAATAGTAAACATTTCCTACAGAAAAGATTTGGAAATTAGTATGTACATGAGTTTGAAAATTTCTTGAACCTAGGATGGAAAATATATTTTGTATCTGGTATCGCAGCTAGAATTTGCAAATAGTGAGAAAAAGCTGTGTTGGGAGTATTTTGCTAGGTCTAAGTATAAGCTTTTCTACAACCACGCTGGAAGTTGCCTTAAGCAAGTTTCATTGTATCTGAAGCACGTGGATTGCAAATATCATACATTGCCTCCCATTTATCTTTGCCTTCACAGAAGATGTGTTCTCTGTATTAATGAGGGGGAAATAACCTATTTTTTCACATCACTCAAGGAACTACCTTTTAATCTCCCCCGCCCCAAAGAAAAACCCCAGTAAAGGAACAAGGGTGAGGGTGGGATCGATTCATATCAGAAAGAAGAGCTGTCAAACCCAGCTGGCTTCAAGCAGCATGAAAGAACATGTATTTCTAAGCATGTACCGCTTAGAGAGATGCCTTTTATCACGATTAAGAAACACAATCTCAACCTTGCAGAACTGCATTTGTGGAGAGAGAGAAAGAGGGGGACAGGGAGAGTGGCTCAGTAAATCAGCATCCGCAGAGTTCAACTGGCCACTATATGGCTGGGTGCGAAATGGTTTTCTATCCTTCTTCCAATCAACACAGATGAAACATTTCTCTCTCTCTCTTCCCCCCTCCCATTTGCATTCACTTGCGCCATATTGCCGATTCACACACTTCAACCGTCTTTGCGGTTCTATTAAATGTGTAGCTTATCCCACAGACACATCTGGAACAGTTCACCTTGCTACTTTTTTTGCAGTTTTTAACAGAGTAGACTAAGTAGATTAAGAGGCTATATTCTTTTGCTGGGAGCAGGCAAACCTGCTTAGGAAAGTGTGAGCATGATGGGGGAGGATTAGACTGGATGATCTTCAGGCCCTTCTCCTTGACAGTTCTGTGATTCCTATAAAACCTACTGCTAAATTTAGTGGGACTAAAATGGCTTGTATCCAGATACACCGACTTCTCTGCTCACCACCTAATGGCCCATCTATAAAGCATTTTCCTATTTCAGTTTTTAGTGATGGCTCATTTATTGTCTTCGGTGAAATTTTACAAAGTGGCTAATGGCCTAATAATAAAACGATTCTGCTGGCACATGCCCCATTGCACTCTTCTATGTCTGCACCAACACAGTGTGATTCACTGGCCACGTCTTTTATTTAGTCCCACTAACAACAGGGTGCCCTCTGTGGACTCTCTGATGAGGGATGTACCTACTATGACGTAAAAACATGGTTGTTGTACCATATTATTACCTCCCATCACCTATATCATCATCATCATCATCATCATTTGCTTGTTTCATTTACGAAAGTGACCCAAAGCAACTTACAATACCTAAAAGCACAGATAAACACAGATGTTTGTTATAATATTTATACTATTTTTGTTCAGGTCCCACCCCACTGAAAGAGGCCACTAATGCCCCAAACCCTTCAAATTAAGGATCAAACCCCTGGCTAAAGAACAAAGTCTTTGCATGGAACCAGGCATGGCTCCCTGGAGAGAGATTGGATCCTTTCCAGATTTCAGGCCCCACCATGGATTGGAAACTGCCCTGGTCACACTGATCGATGATCTCCAGCAGGCTAGGGACAGAGGTGAAAGTTGTTTTCTTGTTCTGCTGGATCTCTCAGCATCATTTGATACCATCAATCACAGTATCTTTCTGGACCACCTAGGACGGTTGGGAGTTGGGGGCACTGTTTGCAGTGGTTCCACTCCTTCCTCCTGTGTCCAGAAGTGGTGTCAGGGAATGAGTGTTCGGGCCCCTAGGCGCTCACCTGTGGGGTGCCTCAGGGCTCTGTCCTCTCTCCCTCTATATGAAACCATGGCAGAGATTGTCAGGGAGTTTGGGCTGAGTGTTCCCCCATATGCAGAAGATACCCAGCTCTACCCCTAGTTTAAACTGGAACTGGTGAAGGCCCAGAGCATCCTGTGTGGGTGTCTAGAGGCAGTTGGAGGATGGGTGGCAGTCCATGGATTGAGGTTGAATCCCAACAAGACAGAAGTATTGTTTCTTGGGGACAGGGTGTGGGGACTCCCTGGTTCTGAATGGGGGTAACAGTGGCCCTTAAGGACCAGGTGCACAGCCTTGTGGTCATTTTGGACTCACGGCTATCCATGAAAGCACAGGTCGACTCTGTGTCCAGGGTGGCTGTCTGCCAGCTCCATCTGATATTCTGGCTGTGACCTGCCTGCACACTACCTCACCAGAGTGGTACAGTGGTACCTCGGTTTTCAAACATCCGTTCCAGAAGTCCGTTCAGGTTCCGAAACGTTTGAAGGCCAAAAACTGAAATCAGAAGCCTCAAAACAGAAGCCCCAATATGGAAAACTCAAAACGGAAGCTGTGTTTCTTGTTCAACTTCTGAGGCGTGATCGAAAACAAAGGCATTTACTTCCAGGTTTTCGGCGTTTGAATTCCGAAACATTCAACTATGGAGGTATTCAAAAACCGAGGTATCACTGTACGTTTTCTGGTTATCTCCCACTTGGACTACTGCAATGCACACTACGTGGGGCTACCTTTGAAGGTAACTCAGAAACTACAACTAATTCAGAATTAACAACTAGTTCTTATTAACCTGGAACTTTAAATTTAATGTCAGAGTATTATGGTTATCAGCATTCATGATTGTTTCTGCCACTCTGCTTCTTCAGCATGAAGCATCACTCCTTCTACAGCAAACCTTTTCCCAAACCACCTGTCCTTTCCACTTTGTGTCCACTTCCACTGCCCTCCAATGTTTTCCCACCCTTCATCACTCCTTATGCTTTCACCCCCAGCAGGGCTGACCTATCACCTAACATATATTATAAACCTCTGGGCCAACATAATATCACAATAAAAGCTCCTCAAAAATATATTGGCAGTTAAAAATTGTTAGCCTCTGACAAAGTGTGAGCTACTGCACATATAATAAATATTTTTTCCCCAAAGGGAACAAGGTTGGCTATAACGACACAATGTCACAACCTCATCTCAAGCTGACCTACACGCATGGTTTATAACGTTAAGGAAAGGTTAAGGAATGGTTTCCATAACATAGTGTCAGGGACTGGGCAGAGGCGGAATGGTGGAAATCGCCTCCCAATCCTTCCAGGGAGGATGAAGAGGAAGACAGTATAGATTTACAACAGGGGTTTGAAGGAGGCAACAGCTCAGAGGCAGATGAGGGGGGGAGTTGGGAAATCATGGAAGAGCCAGAGCAACACCTGGCTGACACATTGTCATTAGAATGCATTCCTGACCTTCATCTCCCAGAACCCTGAGAGCCTTAAAAGTAGGAGAGCAAAGAGCTCAAAGACAAAGGGTACTTAGTAGCACCCATAGAGGAGGTGATGATAATGACGAATGAGGAAGTGGGAGAGACAAGGGGTGGGGATTCACAAAGGACAGTGTCATTATCCAAGAGGCTGGGTTCTATAGCCTCTCTCTGTACAGACTGAAATAAAAAAGGACTGTAAGAAACTTTTCCCTGTCTTTAGTCTTTCCTGGGCTACCAACCAGGAGCCGCTGACAGCATCCTGACACATAGATGGACACATTACGTTCTACTTTTAATGTTCTTAATGCATTAGTAAAATGTGACACCAGAGGACGCTGTAGAGCAACCAGGAACCAGCAGTAGGGATATGGCATTTTGACAGAGGAAACAGGTAAGAAACACTTTTAATTTGCAAGTATGCCCTGTGACGTTTTAGAATGCTATGTCTAATATTGTTCTAATAACGTTAGATCAGTGTAGATCCAGCCCTAGGATCTTGGGTTTGCAGATAGGCGATGTCCAGGTATAGCAGAGCAATGCTGTGAAAAGACTGCCATGTGGGACAAAATAAGGTCAAGGTGGCACACAAAAGGCCAAAACTAGGCACAGTTCATCTATATGCCATCCCTCCAGCCATGAGGGTTTGTTTTTTGTTCTTGGTCTTGTTTTTATTGTGTATTTTGTGTTCTCATTTTGTATTTTTATGCTGTGAACCACTCTGTGATATTTGGGTGAGGGGCGGCATATTAATAAATCATAATTAATAAAATAACAATAATAGAGAGCCAGAGATGCCTGTGTACCTTTGCACATGGATATATGATAGTAATGTTTTCCATTAAGCATATTGAGAATGTCTTGCCCATCACACAAGTTGCTCTGTTTTGGCATGTTGTTTTGTACCCTGTGGCAGTTATGCATATCTGTTATATGAGGTTTCTAGACTCTTATTTAATTAGGTGTTTATTACTAGTCATTAAGTCACTAGTTTGGTATTATATTATTTTCCTAGATGTAAATTTGCTCTGGTATTTAGTAACTCAATATTTTTGGTTATTATTTCTTTAAGTGTAAGACATTTTGCATTTATTTATCTTTATTTGTTGTCAGCGAACATCATGAGCAGAAGTAGATATAAAATGTCAGCTTTGTTTAACGAGCTGAGTTGGCATGTTTGGCAGGGTTGAAATTCATTGGACTCCTTCTGCTCCCTATTGAAAAATAAGCAGGCCTCAAAATCAGATTTGTTAAACATGGCAAATAAATTAAACTGAATTTTGTTGGAATGTTGTAAGACAGGGGAATTTAAATCGGAAAAGACCTTCAAAGAAATGAATCTTCTAATTTGATCCATAAACTTGAAAAGCCATATTTACTCCAGCTTTAGTGAAGAAAATAAAGTTCTGAATAAAGTGAGTTATATTCTTCGCATGATTTATAGTGTATTACCTACATTGGGCTTCACTTTGAATTAACCTTTGAAACCACAAATCCCCAGGGAAGTTACCTTCTCCTAAAAGGTGACGTGTGCAGGCAAGAGATGTTTTGTAAACACAGATTCAAGCAGTAGCAGTGAGTTCAGAACCATCTGGAAATTCTCACTCCATTACAAGGCAGACCCGGACGGATCTCACCATGTTTTGGTGTTGCTTATAATGTGTTTTCTCCCCACTGTCCCCATTTGCCAGCCATTCTGGCCCATCCCTCTCTGTTGTAAACAAGCAAAAGCTTTCAAAAGGCCAAAGAGTCAACTAGCAACAGGGAGAATTTGCTGGAGGAAGGAGTAGCCTGCTTCACATGTAATCACTCCAACACATGGAGGGAAACAGGGAAGGCAATGAAGGTCAGAGCTCTCCTTCATCATCTCACTAATTAGAATGCCTAGACTAGAATGCCTGAATTGGGATTGTGAATGTGTTATATTGTACACAAGCTCTGCTTTAGTTTCTGAAGTGTCATTCCCTACATCAAGGCTGCAGCAGGATTGTGATTTTCTCCCAATATAGTTTGTGGGAGAAAAGGCAGAGGTGAATTTCACCAGTTAATATTCACAAAAAAACACTGGACCTATCTGTCTGAAATTTGACGGACTTCATCCTCCAAAGAAAGGCCTGCTGCTGTGCCTACACATTCCATCCATTTCTGCCAAAAAGGAGAATGTTACAGCTCTCTTTTTTCATTTCCTGATTATATTCAGTTTTCAAGCTTTAGAAAATTTAAGTGAAGCTCTGGCCCAATCAAATATAAGGTGAAGCACAATTTGTCAAAAGAGATCTTAAGCAAAGTAGTACCCTATCCAAAGCATCAATGTGGATTCCAAAGTGAATTTTTTTATGACTATGCCTAGAGTTCAGCAATCACTAATTTCTTCTTTAAGAAAGAAATAATTGACATCAGCATTAAGATGTGATGTCAGGACAAATGTCCTGATTCAATGGAGCCAAGACAAAAGTGAATCGTTACTTTTAAAAAAAAAAACTACAAACTGTCAATGCAAAATGCTGAATAGTACTATTTTCAAGTATTTCTGACTGAATACTAATGGATTGGTACATAATACACATTTCAAAAGCTGAATGCAGCCTCCAAATGAAAGAACTTAATAGGAAAATCTAACCAATTATTATTTATTCTTTAATATTCAGCCTTTCACAATTCTCCATGACGCAGCCTGATTTGGTGTTGAATCATTCATGTTCAAGTTTGTCTTAAATGAGCTTACCAAATTCACTAGGCAATATAGTGAACATGCTGAGCCTGCCTTTCAAATTGAGCTTATTCATGCAATTCTAGAAGAGATCAAGTTCCAATGAGTCAACAACTAACTGTCATTGATCATTTCCCCAAGCATGACCTATAGATGTGCAGGTTATAACCCTGGCCTGTCTACCACATCCTCCCTCTATCATTACATTTGTGGTGGGACAGAAATATCATTAAATCAACTGTTTATTTCCCGTCCGTGGTGGGTATCTAAAAATAGAGCCTTCCCTGTCACCACCCTCCCCCCCCCACCCCACCGTGCTGCCTGGAAGACCATACTTATTCATCTGTATACAATACTCCACTCGTGAATATTTTGAGGGTTTTAAAACTTCATGTGTGTTTAGTTAAGCGAATAGGGAGCAGCGGTGCCAACTTGAACAAAATATTGAGGGGGCCCAGGTGAGCCTCGGCCCACGTATTCAGTCACAAGATGCAATGCACAAATACCATTTGAATGGCAATGTCCGTCAACTTGGGGGGGGGACCCAGCCCCCTCAAATATATTATTGGGAGGACTGAAGGGAACTCTACCCCTTGGATTTGGCTCCTATGGTAGACAGAGAAATACTGTATTTTTCAGTGTTTAAGACACTCCCATGTATAAGATGCCCCTATTTTTGGGAACTCCAAATTAAGAAAACACCCCTCAGCACTACCTGTGTATAAGACAAGCCCCAATTTTAAACCTATTTTTTTTGGTAAAAAAAATCCTAGTCTTATACACGAAAAAATACGATAGACCTTTTTCTATATATCCATGGAAGATGCAACAGAGGACAGAACTCCCCTACCGTGAAAGGTATAGGAGTTCTGTCTTCTGCTTCAACTGTTCATCCACTTACTAAAGCAAAGGGAACCAGAATAAGGTTCCAATAGGGTTATTGTTGTTGTGGTTTTCAACTGAGTATTGGTCATTGGCCCATGCTTCTACAACTGTACACAGGCTTCCCTTTCTGACCTTCACCAGATGGCACAGAAGTCGGGGGTAATGAATCCAAGAGCTGCAACAAGGATGGACAACTTTTCCCCCACCTATGTGTATGGAATGAATGTCTTGAAGGATGTGCAAGAAATATATTGCCCCCAAGAGAGAAGATATTGAGTAAGGTTAATGTTAACATAAGTTAATGTACACTGGGTGAGGTTAATATTAAAGTAACATTGAATTAACATTATTGAGTAGGGTTAGCATTAAATAAATTTTGCAAATGCTTCTGCAGATCAGATGGCTTTGTAGCCCATGTATTTGCACAGCAATCAACAAGCATTTCAGCAAGAGGAAGGGATTCGTATTATAGATTTCCCCCCCCCCCCCGATATACATATACAAAGCAGATGGCGCTGAGTCTACAGGATTGTTGTGGGGATTAAAATAGGAATCATGTATGCCGCCTTGAGCTCTTCGGGAAAGAGTTGGGGTATAATAGCAATAAATAAATAAAAGAGTAAACATTGAACATTCATTTCACATACTAAGCCAGAGAAGAACCTTTGTGGAAATGCCACTCTATGTATAATACCACTTATGCATTAGAAATGGAACAATTCATGAGGTAATTCTGAACATTAGTGACATTGGCCTCAAACAAGAAATTCATTTATATCTTACATATGTCAGGAACAAAAATGGCTGTATTCAGTATGTAGCATTCAGCCTTCAGGCCCCCAGACTTTTAAAAAAGATAAAACAGGTATCTAACAGAGTTTTGGTACTGGATCAGAGGCTCTTATGAAGCTGAACAGCATAAGTGGCTTCCCTCCTCCCCCTGAATTTTTGCAACAGGATATGGAGAAAATTTAAATTAACAGTGTATAGTGTGTATAAAAGGTAATGGTGTGACATTTGCACACAAATTGTATTGCAAGGCTATCATGGCAAAGGTGGAAATTTTGAAATTCCTTACTTGTTTGTTTTTAAATGCATTCAATACCAAGTAGGGTAAAATTCAAGGCCGTCTAATAAGGGCAAAAGATGGAAATTGTTCATTTGAAATTGCCATATATTTTAACGTAAACGTGTGAAACCCTCACCCACATATCTTAACAATGAATTTCTTTGCATCACAGATTCATTCCCAGAAGTCTCCTTGCTCTTTTAGACTTTTAATTTGAACCTTTGCATTTTCTCTCTTTACACATACACAGTCACACACACACAAATGTATATACCCAGCAACTGAAGATATGCATCTAATAATGTGGGCTCTCATCCCCAGGGCTACAATTCAATTTGTTAGTCTAGAAGGTGCCACGAGATTCTTTGTTGCATTTACTCAATACTTAGTATTTTTAGGGTTCCTTTCATTGGCTTAATTTGCCAACATTACAGTGTGTTTTCTTTTACAACTGTTCACAATCTGTACTTGATTTGCAATTTTCTTCCAATTTGTTTCTCCTCTTGCCAAAACTCCCTAAGCCTGCCTCCTTACCTTTCAACCCTTTCTGGGATGCCAAAGTGAACAGTAATCCACACAGAAGTGAAAGAAAATATTTATTTTCAAGTTGTCAAGGGTTCCGTTCTGAAACCATTCTGATTGTATAACAGTGTACTTTGCATTTTCCTCTTAAGAATTCTTATTGAAACTGACATTTGCATGAAAAGAGCTTTGTATTGTAGACAGCTGATGAAGCCATGGGGAAATAGTTGAGGGAAAATGCTTTTTGGAGACAATGCACTGATCTGGCGCATGTGTGCACGCACACATGCACATCATGTGACACACACATATCCTGGTCCCAGCGCTGGCCCACATGGCAAGTTGAGCTGACCACCTCAAGTCACAGAATCCACAGAGGCAACAAATCCTGCCTCCAAAGAATGCATCGCCCACTATTGCTGCCCCAACTGTGGTGGCAGCAACAGCAGATACATAGTCCTTGGAGGCCAGATCTGCTGTTTCCTTGGCAGCCCCCCCTCCCAATGCCACCCCTTGGCAAATAGGAGGTGCTGCTGGCCTCCTCCACCCCTTTTCCTGATGTAGAGCTTCACTCACCCGTTCTTCCCTGGTGAGGGGGGAAGACACCATTTTGTGGTTCATCTCAGGTGCTGATATCCTGGGCCAGCCCTGTCTGGTCCCTCTTTTACTCTTATAGGTAAAGCTATTTTCACCCTAGCAGGATGCTTGCAATCACATAATTCTATGGCAATTCTCTATTATACAGTGGATCTTCTGCTTTTTTACTTGGCCATCCATCTTCTCTTAATTGAATTAAATTACAGTTGCAGTACACAGTACAAGCAACTAAACTAATACAATAAGCAATTACAAACCCTAGTGTGGCTCAATATCTACATATTCAGCAACCTGGAATCCTTGCTTTGCACACTCTGATTTCAGTGACTACAGAGATCCACTTCTAACATTAGATTTAATAGCATCAGAGTGCTCCCGCAAGTCACTCCTGTCTCAGCAAATGACAGGTGGGAATGATTAATATACACTGCTTTGGTTAATTTCCCCTTTAGGAAACCTATTCTAAATTTAACCAATACTGACAACAAATGGAGTTGCTCTCCTCTTTAAAAATGCTGACTTAATTTTTGTCAGCTATGGCAAATAGCATTATGTCTCAGGGCAATTGCCTCTTCTCTTTAAAAATTATCTCCATGTGCAATTCTGCATATAGCAGCTCCTTTAATTATTTATTGTTCATTTTTGACATTCCTGACTTATTACAGAAAGCTAGCTGCTCTGCCTATTGGCCATTCTCATATATTGTTGTCGCCACATTACAAACAAGAGATTTGATTGCCATCTCTTACCCACAACACCGATCATTGCCTGTTAAACCTCAAGTTAAAATCTGGTTTCCAGGGAGTTACAGTTTCACTGCCTTCTCTCCATGGTCTGTCATCTACTTCCCTTCACTGGTTGTGCTTCATATCTGGACATGTAATCTCCACTGTGGGGCTAAGACAATGAGTGAGAAGGATTCAGAGGAGTTCATACTACCTTATATTCCTCTTCAGCTGGTGATACAGGCACTGCACACACAACTCCTCCACCCCTGGAGCTCACACATTCACTCTGATGAATGGTGGGATTTTCCTGGTTGCTCTTGCCTCAAACTGTTGACACATTCCCTGGCCAAACCACGGATGGTCCTATTTTGCTAACACTGCTTGTAGCCACTGGGGACAGGGCCGACAGGTGTGGTGTGTCCCCCACCCCATGTATTCACCCAATAGAGATCCATTAACTGAGAAACATTTTTATCCCTGTTCCCTGGTCATGATGTGTGTGTTTGTGTGTGTGTGTGTGTGTGTGTGTGTGTGTGTGTGTGTGTGTGTAAGCCCAGAGGTCATAAAATCATTGGGATGGAGGGGTCTTCTGGGCCCTGATTGACCCAGGAAAGTCAATTAGATCATCCCCAACAGATATCTGACCTGATTCTGCTTGAAGACCTCCACTGAAGAGGAACTCACAACTCCTTTAGATAACAAGTGTCACTGACAAACTCCTCTTACTATGAAGATAATTTTCCTCAGGTTTAACAAAAAAAAGTGACTTAATTCCATTAGGTCATCAGGTAACAAGTCTTTGTCCTTTTTGATAGGACTGCCATTTAGGTATTTGTAGGGTGCTATCATATTTCAGCTCCCCCCCTTACTTTTCTTTTCCAACCTAAACAAACACATTTCTTTCAAACTTCTGCTATGGTCTATGTACTAACTCAATTAATGCTATTCTGATTCTGATTCTTTCATAGGACTTGTTTTCTGTACCACTGAACATAGTTTTCATACAGCTGTTTTTTATATCATTGCCCTCCTCTGAACCCAATCTGAGTTGTCCTCAAACTTAGAGTGACATCCGGAATTGGGCACAGTACTCCAGATGGAGTCTGATTAGTGCAGAATAGAAACAGAACTATTATTTCCCAGATCATGGAAATTATGGCTCTGTTAATGCAGCCTAAAATCATTCTGTGCTTTTCATGCAGCCATATCACAGAACTGTAGAGTTGGATAGGTTATCTGGTCCAAACCCCTGCAATGCAGGAATCATCAGCTTCTGGTCAAATGCAATCTCAAGGTACTTTCCAGGTGTTTTGCTGGCAAACCAGGTTCTCCCAATCTAAAACTGTGCATTTGCCCTCCTCCTCAAATGCAGAAGCTTACATTTGGCTCTCTTGAATGTAAGCGCCGTATGACCAATGGATGAAAGTTCTGAATGTTTTGCATGTGTGCAGATAATGCTTTTGTGAACAAGGTGGTGAATGACATGAATGAACACAAACCTTAAATACCAGAAAAATTGCAAATATAGCATCCTTCAAAGTTAAACACAGACGGCTGGGCACAGTAATGCACTATTAAAATCAAAATGTTAAAAGCAATTCAAAGGAGAGAGATATTTTATTATTTCAAATGCCAAGGTGTTCTAAGAATTGCAAACACAAATGGTGTTCTCTTAACCATATATTAACCTTTTCACTGCCTTTGGATTCAAGGTTGTTTCGTGTGTGTGTGTCTTTTTTCAGCCTCCAACCTCACCTGGTACACAATACACCATCCCTGCTATTGTTGTGCCTCACAAATGCTAGGAGCATGCATTGATACTTGATAGTAGGTATTAAAAATGTCTTTACCATGTGCAAGACCTTAATATCCCCCTCTTAACTCTATCTTGCAAAAGCCATTTTCAAACCAGACCTGCCTTGAAAAGAGAAAGGAATAGAAGTCTCGGTCCATATGAAACAATTTTGTAGCCATTGTAACTTATGAAACACATTCTGATGGAGTAAATAGCAGCATCCTTTTCAGTTTACTAACAAGTCAGGACAATACAGGTAGCTGCTATATCCTGTTATTCTTCTAATAGGAATGATGGGAGTGAATGAGCCATTCTAGTGTTGCTGTGCTTACAAAAAAAATAAGAAACCATGATTCACCAGTACTAAATATTCACTGAAAGACTATATGATGGTAAACATGAGTCTTGTGTCAGGAATGTGTTTTATGGTTTCAAATTATAAACCTCTCCTGTCACAGATGAAATTACCACTCTTGCTAGGTGATTTGGAACATTCTAAAGATTTGCTTGTACTGCTCTTAGTATACCAGCATTGCTTCCTCTTTGTGGCATAGAGGCAAGTTTGGATTTAAGCTGGATGTTTTCTTCCATTGCAGCACAACTTCTCTGTTGGCTCCTTCTAGGATGAGAAGAAAACAACTCATTTACAGCTTCACTTAAATACTACCAACAACCAAGTAAGTTTCAAAAGAACAGCGCTTTGCAACTCTTCTCTCCAGTTACATGGATCCTCCATTTTTTGAAATTTTGTTCTCAAATCTTTTCATTATTTCAGAATAAATTGGTTGTCTATGCTAAAATGTTACAGGGTGGACCAGTGTATAGGTTCTATGGGAAATGCTGGCAAGTTTCCGGTTTGTTTATTCCTTCTGTTGTCTATAGAACATGCTATTTAGCAAGTTCCTTTGCATATATCTCTATATTTCCACTTAAAAGATCGCCTCATTATACAGTGGTACCTCGGGTTACAGACGCTTCAGATTACAGACTCCACTAATCCAGAAATAGTGCCTCGGGTTAAGAACTTTACTTCAGAATGAGAACAGAAATCTGGCGGCAGCGGCAGCATAGCGGTAGCAGGAGGCCCCATTAGCTAAAGTGA
Organism: Podarcis liolepis; assembly: GCF_965112155.1. Lineage (NCBI taxonomy): Eukaryota > Metazoa > Chordata > Lepidosauria > Squamata > Lacertidae > Podarcis > Podarcis liolepis. The sequence continues at coordinate 56,237,714 of NC_139556.1, read as the reverse complement.
TACCTCAGGTTAAGAACAGTTTCAGGTTAAGAACGGACCTCCGGAACAAATTAAGTTCTTAACCCGAGGTACCACTGTATACCCAATGGATCACTGCATTCTGTAGGAAAGAACCTCCTACAGATACCATCTTCTTAGGAGGTCTGTTCCCTATGATATAGGAATAGGACATTTAGTATGATGGTGTCCACCTTCTGGAATCCCCTCCAATTACATATTTAGCAGGCGCCATCTCCTTTGTCTTTTTGGTGCCTACTGAACTTCCTCTTTCAAGAAGACAATAAAACTACCAGTCTCATATGCATCTATACAAATCTATGGTGCAAACACGCTGGAAATACTAGGAGGAATTCAACATCACACTAACACAAATGTTCCTTCAGCTTGTTTGTTGGAATGATCTCCTTTCTCCTCATCCCATGTGCTGTTCTGGGGGGTTCCCCTGGCCCACTGACAGTGGGGAAAGTGCAGTGGGGCATGTCTCATTGCACTAGTGGCACCTGTTGCCCTCTGCAAAATCAGAGCTTTTGAAAATTGCTGATTATATGTTGCTTGCAACAATATTGGCTCTCTAGATCAACACAATACAGGGTTTTTCATGTGTAACGATGGGATGCTCATCACTCAGTATTTTGTGTTCTGTTTATTTAATTCAAGAGACATCAGCTTTGGGAGCTATGTGTTGGATCAAACAAGGCCCAGTTTGTGATATACTGTATGTGCTGTAGTGCTGAATGCTAAACAGGGACCCAGTTCTTGCTTCCTTGACTGCTTTTAGAAGTCACAGCTTCTGCACAAATTTGCCCTTCATAATGTTTATTATATACACATCTATTTTGTACTTACAATCTTTACTCGAGTGCTAACCCAAGTTCAGCACGTGTCCTGAAATAATCCCATTTTGCTTTCTGGTGATAATGCATTATGGGGGCAGGGCAATTTGGATTCAAAAAATATATATAATACCTGTCACTCTACATAAATAATAGTATTTAAACTTTACCATTTCAGTTGCTTGCTCCATATGAGGAAGGGGGGGATTCATAGCTCAGATGGTTGCTTTATACGCAGCCTAAAATCTAAACACATTAAAGTTTATTGCTGATCTGTGGTCACAGATGTTTATTTGCAATGAAGATTTATGCCCTAGAGAGAGAAATAATGACAAATGCATTTTTAAAACCGTCTGATGCAATAAAGACAAAGGAAACCCCTCAAAACAGAATACACTGGGCAATTGTGATATAATTGCAATTTGGACATACAGCAGACGGGAGGCAAGTAGGTTCACAGGAAGCCCTTGTTAGTTTTGAAGCATTATCATTCTTCAAATACAACAGTATCTTCCCAGGCCCCCAAGACAGCTTCAGCTAGCCAGCTCCAAAAATGTAAAAATGCTTTGTCTTTAGACCCCAAACAAAATTTTATTATTATATTACTTGCTGATATTATGAGAGTTAATTTTATTGTGTACTATTATATTCTAATGGATTGTTGAATATTACGTTATTTGATATAAGTTGTTTATTTTAACTCATATTTTTAATATGACTTATTTGTATTGGATCATATTGTTATAAGATGTGTGGTCTCTGTTGTGTATTTTGTTGTTTCTTAAGCTTGTAAACTGTCTTGTGTATAGGAATACGGAAAGGCAGTACACTTAAGTGGGGGTTATATTCTGGGCCCCTGTGCACATAAGTGGGGAGCACCCTCTACAAAGCCTCTAAACGACCATTTTTCCTGATTCCCAGCTCTCGCACTCTCACTCTCTCTCCACACAACTCTCTCTTCAACTAGATTTGAAGCTCTGGGGCTGCCTGGAGGACACACGGGAAAGTGGCTGCGGCTGCTGCGCTCTCCCACATGTCAGCTGCTAGGCAGGAAGGCTGACCAGCCTAAACAAAGCCATGCTGTACCTCTAGTCGCTTTGCGGCTTCCTCCGCCCTCACTGAAGTCCTCTTAGGGTTCCGGGGAAGTTCTCCTCATGAGCCACAAGGACTCTCCAGCTTTCTCCCACCATTTCCTGGTTGGAATCTGTTTACCTATTTATTTCCTGGTGCCACGCATATACAAGGTCAAGCAGGAGTATGTCACGTGTAAGTGGGTTGCCTGTCTGCAACAGTAAACGGCCAAAAGTGGAATGAAATTTTAAAAATGGATGAAGGTAATTCTGGCTTTTGACACTTGAGGTGTATAGTTTTAGGACCCACCTAATCTTGTGATTATAAGTTTTAAATTGTTTTAAATTTTGTGTTGCCATGTCCTAGGACATTGAAGAGTGGGTTAATAACAATAACAACAGCCACCTCTGTATTGTTTTAACAATTTACAAGTGTGGGAGGAAAGAGAGGTATTAAGAAAATGCAATATTTGTTTATCATAAGGCTTTTACAGTATCAACCTAATGAGCTAATATACTTATTTATTATAACAATAAACACAGCTGTAAACGGACCATAAAAATAATAAATGATTTGCATATTTCTATACCCAACATGTCAGCTGTAATTGGAAAATAAATTAAATGATTCATCTGCTTGCTATCATCTACTCTATTTGTCTTCCTATCCGCAACATTTAAATACAGTCAGCATTATTCATACTAATTACTAACTAGCACAAAAACAAAATTTCCATGAAGAAATGGATTGGTCTGGTAATATAATTTCTTTTCTTCCACCCCCAGTTATGCACTTACTTACTTTCTTTGCATTCAGTTCTAATGAGCATGATGAAGTTGCTTTTCTAATTAATAGTGTTCACTTTATCACACCAGTGCTATTGAGTTTTCTCTTTATTAGTGACTTTCAATGATGGGTCATATAAGAGGCTGAAAGGCATCCAATTCAGTCACTAGTGGCAATTCTATACCATCTGGATTCAGCATAAAGAGCCATGAATGTTATGGTGCTGTTGTGAAGTAGCATATTGCCGGATGCTACACAGCACACATCTGGACTTGAAGGAATGCCATGAGTCAGAATACAGTGAGAGGACTCCAAAGGTTCACATTCAGATTTTCCAACTGCTGGAGCATCTCCTTATCTGCACACACTTACGACAAAAATATGGGAACTGACAACACTCTGGTGGACCAACCCATGAAATATGGAATTCTAAACTGGACTCAAGCTTCCATGGATGAGTGCATGATTATGACCTGTGCACAAACAATTCTCTGAAGAAGTTGCCAGTACCTTAACATTCTTGATACTCTGTTTCAGATGCTGACACAAGTTCTACTGCCATGGTGGGTGGATGCATACATTGGTAAATCCAGTGATCTTCTCTGTAACCATATAGAGACTGTTCATGGTTCATGTGAAATATATTTGTAGTATATGCCTGTGGGGGCAAGACCTCCAGCATCATCTCCTTTCTGTAGATGCTAGGAAATTCAGGCCAATGGAGGATGAGTAACACTGTGGTTAATTTGGTGTTTGGAAGCTGCAGAAGGCCTCTATAAGTGTGGCTCTGGGGTCTACAATGTGTTGTGGACAATATGTAAGAGAACCACTTGCAGAAGAGTCCTTTCTTTAGGATTCATTTCCTGAAGTTCATTTGTAAGGTAGAGATGGAAACCAAAAAATAGCACGGAAATCAAACTATTTCTGTATATGAAATTATTTGACTGTGTGCAATTTGAATCAGAAATTATTTGAACAACGCCTGTTCAAAACCTATGCAATATATTGCTGGTAGAAATATTAATCTATTTTTTGAACTAAGAACCCTGATCTAGAAATTCCCTACACATGTAGGAATGACAATGCATGTGCACATTATGCTCAAGGCTGGGTTTCATTCATTTGCGTGCCAGGGAAAGCTTTGCATGAACTTTTGCCCTTATTCCTGACCCAGAAGTCAATAGAAAGCTCCTGCTTGAGGAAAGATCCTGCGTATGTGTTGGAGCTCCCACAGAGATTGCAATCGGGCAGAAACTATTTTTTCATTTTCTTAATGTAAGCCTTCCAGAGGATTTTTTAAAAAAATAATCTTATTTCAAAACGAGGAAGAAAATGGATTAGCATTCCCCCCTTGAAATAAATATTTATATGTTTTCATATAGTTGAAATTAATGTGAGCATTTCTATATAAATATATAAAAGTGTCAATCTTAAATAATCATGTTATGCAATCTGGAGTTCTTGGGGAAGACTTTATTTTCTTTAAAACATCCCTGATGCAAACACATTCTTGAATGAAATAAGCCTCCGTCTTGAAATATGCTGCTGCTAGCTCTCAAGCTGGAGAGCTTGACACAGAACCCCACCTTTTAATCTATGCTGCACTTCCCTAAAAAATAGCACTACATATTCAAAATAAGTGAGTGTCATGAGGTCAACCACCATACGTAATGGTACAGTTTCTTTCTCAATACTTGAACAAGATTATCACTCAGCAATTGCAAGTTCATGTGAGTTCACTTAAGAGCCTTTCTGTTGCTCCTCTATTAAATCATGATTTAATTTTATCTGCCGTCTTACTAGAAAACATTTGTGCTCTTTGACACTTTCCCTCTTATCTCCTGCATGCTAAAAAATGTAATAGCCTTTGTTATAATTTGTACTATCTTTTAAAATTAGTCTCGCTTGTGATTCCCTGCTGGTTGGCTTACTGTTGTCTGAAAAGTGTAGGTTCTTATATATGTTTCCTCCCTTTGTGTAGAGAACCCGTCTCCACTCCCATTTCAAATGACTGGTAAATCACAATGGCTAGATACATCAGTACTACTGAGAAGTACTGTACTCTGAAAGGATGGCAACCATAGGGGTTTAGAAGCTGCCAGAGCTGCAACAAATATGGCTTTTTATTCTACACAAGGGATAATTTCATTAATCTATGCAATGTGTGGGAAAGAACAGTAATGGCAGAGGAACAACTTATGGCAAAATGGCGGTGCAAAGTGATTAAAAAATTGGCAAAGAGACTTTACACGTAGCAAAGACCTGAGATGACAAGACTTTCTTCCTCTCTTCCCATTCCAGTTTTCTGCTGTGCAGTTGAGTGAGGCGGTTCACCTGTGGGACTCATGAACCACGGCACACACAATCAAAGGAGGAAGCTAGGAGGCAGAGGTGATAGAAGGGGAAACTTGGGGCAGAGCCACACGGCGCAATTAAAGCACATCTGATGCACATTTAAAGCATATGGCTTCCTCCAAAAATCCTGGGAGCTTTCATTTAAGAATACTCAGAGTTCTGGCTCTGCAAAAGGGAAACTACAGTTCCCAAGATTATTTGTGGGCAGGCATTGTGCTTTAAATATGGATTGGATATGTTTTAAATGCATGGTGTGGAACTGACCTTTTTTATTCTCAGCTGGATTGTATCCTATCAGAGATGACTAAGGAAGATAAAATTATCCTCCTGGGTTATTATAATGCAAGAGTAGCAAGGTGCTTGCACACTGCTTGCTAAGCTACTCCTCCTTCCACCAGTGCCTCTTCGTGGTTGCAAAAAGGATATGATTTATCTCCTTATTGCCCCACAAACCCATAAACTGCCACACCAACTGCAGCTTCTTACACTGTCTCCCACAGCTGGCTATAAAGCATTGTGATCAGCACTTTCCAACATTTGAAAGTGTTGATCACTTTTCCTACCAAGGCAGTTAATCTTTCTACAAGGGCCGACATCGATGCCGAAATCCAGTATCACCTGAGATGTGGGTGCAGCTTTCTCCCAATTAGGTGCAGAGTGTTTGAGGACCAGGACATTCCCACGTGGGAAGGCAGGTGAACTAACATCAGTGTACTGGAAGAAGTAAAGATCACCAGTTTTCAAGCAATGATTCTTCAACATCAACTTCGTTGGACTGGTCATATTGTTCAGATGCCTGATTATTGTTTTCCAAAGCAACTGCTCTATTCCCAGCTTAAGAATGGAAAGCAGAATGCCAGTGGCCAACAAAAAAGGTTTAAAGACACTCTCAAGGCAAATCTTTAAAAATGCAGTATAAGGACAGATAATTGGAAAACACTGCTCTGCATGCGCTCCAATTGGAGAATAGCCTCTACTAAAGTACTTTGAAGAAGGACAAAAGGGAGAAACGAGCTAAGAGGAAGGCAAGTGTGGCAAATCCTCAGCATGATCAACTCCTGCTCGGAAACCTATGTCTCTACCGTGGAAGGATGTGTGGATCCAGAATTGGCCTCCACAGTCACTTACGGACACACCTTTAAGACCATGTTCATGTAGGACAATCTTACTCAGCTAAGAGTGCTGGCCAAAGAAGAAGAACAAAGCATTGACCTAATGCCCATTTCAGAGATAAATGTGAATGCATACCAGGCAGGGAAGTAGAGAGAGGGATAGTAAATGTTCTGCCTCTGATTATTAATTATAAGATTAGGTGCCCTATCACATACAGCTGTAAGCACAGAGTGTTCTCCCAGTCTGATCAGCAACCCAGAGCTACCCTTAAAGGTTGGATAAATGACAGGGAAGGGGCAAGTGCATAAATTACAGTGGCAAAAATTTCCAGGGGGTAGCCATGTTCATCTGTTGCAGCAAAAGGGGGAAAGAGTCTTGTGGCACCTGAAAGATGAACATGTTTAGAGTCATGACTTCTTCTTCATTCCCCCCTCCCTCACCCCACTATGTTTTTGGCATCACATGTGCTCTGAGTTTATGGGATTAAGTCCTGATTTCCAAGTATAGCTCAAAGGCTGAAATGGACTGAAACAAAAATCCATCAATTACTTAGCTTTGACTAATGGGATTTGCAGGGGCTCTGGTTTGGGGAAAGACAAGGAGAAAAGAAGCATATGGATGATCAGGAGGGACCTTCTCCCTCACCTTTGATTATACTACCAATACATCTGTTCAAAATTCCCATTTCCACAGATAATTACTGATTTCAAGGGGAGATTTCAATTTGAAGGATATAAAACCCCACAACTGGATAAGGCAGCCGCCTTCAAAATGTTTCAGTTGTTCTTAAAATTGCCATGGCAAGCTTGATTCTGGCATCTTTATCTATGCTGAATTATTCCAGTCCTTCGCCAGACAGCAGGACTGCCAGGGTTACATGAAACACCTGGCCTAGTTTGCTGGCTCCCTGCTGTCCTGCTTCACTTTGAAACCTGTTGCTCTATTTTCAGCCTCAGAATAATGTAGATGCTGAACAAGACTAGATATGATCCCTTTTCTCTTTTATTGATGCGCTGTTGTCTTCTAAATGACACCTTGCTTCTCACAGAAGTGACAACTAATTCAGTCCTGTTGGGATAATTTTATGAACCATCACCTCCTTGGCACTTGTTCGTATCCAAAATGTTTTACACTTCTTGCCTCCTCAATCCTGAACAATAGACTGCAAGAGAGTGTGTTTTGTTCTATCATTGAACTGAAGAAGGGTTGCCTGTTAAAACCAGCCCATACTCTGAGCCAGCTTGAAAGCTCCAGGTTCCACATCCTAGTCCTAACAAGGACTTCTCTATGATGGTATTCCACAAGAGAGCTATAATGTAAAAAACCAATATTTGGCACAGTGGCTAGGTTAGATGGGAGGACTTTGGCCAGGGATACTTGATGGCACAGCTGATCCCTGCAGATTGCAGGCTTGAAGTCACTGCCCCTCAGCTGATAGGTGGTGACTGAAGTCTGCTGAATAGCAGCATATCAGAGCACTGCACCAGGCTCTTTGCAAACCTGCGTAGTGCTTTGAAGTCCCAAGTCAGGGATTGTCAGGTCAGCATCCTCAGCTAACTGTCCAATTGGGCCCACAAGGAATACATGAGAATGATCTGGATCTCTGGCCAGATCAGGTTCCCCACCACTGCCCTAAAGCACAGTGGGTGACCACCATTCATTTTTGCTGAGTTATTGTGAGGGTAGAAGGGGAACTTGTACACCACAGAGCTTCTTGGAATTTAAAATAAAAATCTATGATTCTAATAATGTAAGTTTTATACTGGCTGAAGCGTATGTTCCCAGTGATTGCTAACACCGGGATAGTGTCTCTTCATATAATCAGGCTGCTACATGTGGTAAATAGCTTACATTGACACTCTTCCCCTGCATAGTACCCTGCAAAGATTTTGGACTCCAACTCCCTTTAGCCCTATGAGGAAGGCTGAATTAAGTATTAGAGTGCCAAAATGGACCGAAATTCATAGAATGGATTTCCTTTAGATATGAAATGGCCTCGTTTCCACCAGAGTCTGGCCTGAATTAAAGCTTGCTTGTTCTGTTCAGCCTTGTAGAGAAAAAACATTACATAAATATTGAATATTGAATAGTGCCAAAGAAAGTATGTGCAGTAATGTTTGCCTCCACTTGAGAAACCCAGTCATCCGTTGCAAGGGCATAACAGTGCAAATCTCAGTGCAGGAAATTGAGAAAGGCTACCGTATCCAATTAAATTTGGAACCTCAAAAATGACGTTCAGAAGACGGGAATGTAGCTGTTCAAAATGGAATCTGGCCAAGACGTCCACTTTCACCTCACCAGCTAATATCCTGAGACTTTTAACAGTGATATGAGGTCGGTACTCCAATTTTAGAGCTCAACTGAATTATTGTAATCTGTAGCAATAAAAGACTTTTCCAGGTCACTGGTTTTTAAGCAGAAATGACACTATATTTAAAACAGTGATCATCCTGAAGCACGGGCATAAGAATGGACAAAGTTCATTTGTATTTACAGTAACTTTGTCATATACACCAGACTGTCCAGAGACAATTCAGCAGATTGCAAAGATAATGAAAGCATGACTGAAAATGAAAAAGGGGGGCATGGGCCACTATGGATGACATAATCATCCTGTTCCTGTTAGACATCATGGAAGCAGTAGGCTTTGGCCCCATTTAATGTATCCATTTTGAGAGCTTGGAGCAGGCAACAACACTTTAAAAAATAAGCTAAGAAAAGGTAACAAGATAAAAGGTTTGCTAATGAACATTATATTCTAATAAATGTAACATTTTTCCCATGATGTTTTAATCCCCAGGTGGAGTTTCTTAAGAAACTTAAGGAATTCCCAGACTCAGTTCCATACTTGCAGAAGGGCCGAGAGTGAGAATTTGGAAGCATCAGAAAGCATATGAGGAAGGGATGGACCATTAAGAACATATTGGGATCTAATAACCTAGCCACAACTTATCTGCTTATAGAAGAGGCCTTGTGGGAGGCTTCCGGAAACTTATTCAGGTTATAAAGCCCAGAGTAGCAGAGGCAAATTCATTTTCAAGTTTTATATTACAATGTGTTTGTTGTTTTTGCTGCAATGTATGACTAGCCTTTTGGCGTCTTCATAGCTACTTCAGGTGACAAGACAAAATAAATCCAGAGTTCTTTGGTTTTCCCTTTCATTTAATGGACAAGTAAGTGTAGTGGAGAGTTGATAGCGGAGAATTATGGTTGATATATGGACATAGAAAGGGACAGAGAAAAGCATGGTGTAAACCAAGTTATACAAGCCCAGTGATTAAGCAGGATAGTTCTGGTTGTACAAGCCCAACAATTAAGTAGGCTAAGGAAGAATTAAGTGTCATCAGTCTAGGGGAAATCACAGAAGAGGAAGACAAATGGACTTTGAAATTATTTAGCCATTCCATATGCAGGTATAGAGTAAACAGAATTTCCGTGTGCTCTGGCACTTGTCACGGTGTCCCGTTGTGACAGAAGTGGTTTAGTCATGCTGGCTAAATGACCCGGAAAGCTGTCTGTGGACAAATGCCAGGCCTGAAAAGCGAGATAAGTGCCACATCCCATAGTTGCCTTTGACTAGGCTTAACCATCCAGGGGTCTTTTACCTTTACATTTTATAGAGCAACAAGGAATAGCGGGTTGGTGATATAATTATTATTATTTTACTGATATACCTCTTACTGCCAAAATAGGCTTCTAAGCAGTTTACAAGTATAAAAGTCAATGGCAGAAACATTAACGCATAAGCATCCATAATTAAATTAAATCCTATTAAAACATTAAAATATAAACATCCATAATTTAAATAAAGGAAGTAAAGCAGTTCCATTAAAACAACACAGCAATTAAAACAGGAGACTTGGGATAAGTAAATACTTTCCCAAGTCTCTTTGTGTGGTTGCCAAAACTCAGATGTTAACTGCACAGAAACAAAAATGAAGCTTCCCATCTTGGTCAAACACATAAAATTTACTGCTTTTTGGAGCCAGTCTTGAAGAACAGCCCAGGTTTCCCTTAATAGAACTGTGGCTGCACATCATTAAACTGAGAAGGTTTCTTTTGGTGCAGAAAGGTGTTTATATAAATGTCCATTAATCTTTGCCTTCTAGTTGCTTCTGGTTTTGTAGCCAAAAGTGAAATCTCTTAAATTATTTCAGTTTAATCTTCTGAAGTGTGCTTTTTGGGAGGTACACACATCAATAGCTGGGGTGTGGTGTGTCTGTGTGCTGATCTCTTTACAGTTCACTGAGCAATACCAAATGACCTACCTACCTACCTACCTACCTACCTACCTACCTACCTACCTACAGGACTACCTTTGCCCCAGCAGACTCCACAACATCATAGGAAACTTTAGTTTGAGTGAGAGGGGAATAGAGGGCAGCCAACATGATTAAATAATTACACTGAGAATTCACAGAATTATTTATTCATTGAATTCAGACTGAATTCCAACTGGGGTTATCTTTCCTTGTGCTGAAAGTAATTGTCCCTCTCAGTATGTTCACTTAGCATACCAAAACACTGTCTGTGGGTGTAAACTGGTAACTCTTACTCAGCGCTATTTTTCTAGAAAAAGAGGTGCCGGAACTCACCATGAACACCTCCCTTGTGCTCTTCTTTGGTGATTACTCGTAGCTGAGTAAGATTGTCTTCCATAAACACAGTCATAACAGTGAGTCTCAAACCATTCCTCATTATTGCTATTTCTCATTCCTTCAGCCAAAGTCAGAGAAGGAAACAGATGGCCACTTCTTGTCATTTCTTTAAGAAGTTCCTACCTGTGAGTTGTAGTTGAGTAGGAAACAAATCATGATACCACACTCCTAAAGCCCAGTAGCCTACAAGAAATCAGCTTGCTCTGCTGTTAGAAATGACACACATGGAATCTTCTTATAGAAACAACTGCTTGACAGGAAGTCCAGGCAATGGTTCCAAATGGGGTTGGTTATATTCCATACTGTCCTTTAAGAGCTCTAAGGATAGCACATGTTCTGCTGGTGAAAATCACACATCGCTATGTTGAACTGACGTGACAAACTGACTTTGCCTAATGTTGCTAGACTTTCTTCTGTGATGTTATTGTACTAATTTGATTTTCACACAAAAACCAAGAACAACATAGTGGCATTTGATTCCCAGGATTATATGAATACAGCCCCAATATAAACACTCAAATGTAATAGCTCTATAACCAGACTAAATACATAGCTTTCTAAAGAAACATAGTGTGGCAGCTGAGAAACAAACAATCTAATATTAAGATTTCAGAAGCCGTTCCACTTTGCTGCATGATATTTCCTCAGGGGAATACCAGGTGCTCAAGACTCCTAAGGTTTGCATTCTGAAAAGTTAAATTCAGTCATTTCAGTAACTTTTTTGGTTTTCTTCTGACCCCTAATAATTACCCAGTCTGAGTATACCAACTTGTTTACAGAGGTAAGTTTCTTCCTAGTTCAGCTCAAAGCCCAAGAACACATTCTTTGTGTTCTTTTGCTAACTTTTGCATTTTATTCTCATGAGGGGAGAAAGGATTAGGTTTATTGGATGGGGGCTTCTTGTGTTGTTATACTGAAAAAAAGAATAATAAAAACACACACCCTTAAAAAATGAATTTGGCCATTTCCTAACACTTCCTAGTGTTCTGGTGCTTGACTCCTTCTCACTGGTTTCTCACAGGCATCTGATTGGCCATTGTTGAGAACAGGATGCTGGCCTGGATGGGCCACTGGCCTGATCCAGCTCCCCTTACATTCTTAACACTGACAATCAATGAAAGGACTGGAGGGGAGATCAATTGTGAAAGGGCTGATTTCTTAGCTGGTACCCTTTGTCATGGTGCATTAAGAAATATAAGAAAATGAGCCAACCATGGCTGAATTTGCATCTCTCTCACCTTTTTCATCTCAACACCTATATCTACTTGTGTGTGGTTGATATACGACAGGCATGTCCAACCGGTTGATCACGATCTACCGGTCGATCTCTGGGTGTTCCTAGGTGATCCTGGTTGATCGTTGGATCCTGATTGATTGCCCATTAAAAAAAAAAGCTGAACAACTCCGGTCAACCCTAACCAAAGAAAGCTCAACAACTCTGGTCAATGGATAGATCACTACCAGTTTTTTTATAGTGGTAGTAGATCGCAGTCTCTTGGAAGTTGGACGTGCCTGATATAGGAAATATCAGAATAAGTTCATGTTACATTAGAGACTGAACATGCTCCTTGCTCGAGCACAAACCTGTTCCCCATTTTTTTGAAGTCTTTCACACTAACACAAATCACTGTAATTACTTAGAATGCATTCCACACAATCAAATACGTGTACTGTATATCCAGAATGAAACTCCAAATTGAAGTGAGAAAGCCAGTCACGGTCTAAGTGAGTTGCATATGCTTATGGGATTGGCTATAATTATAATCTTTGAGGTCAGACAAATAAGCCCTCTGGAGAAGAAAATACAGCAGCTATCTATAATAACTCTTGAGTTATTACATATTTATTAAGGAGAAGACAGAATCTGATTTTGCTTCACTACGTAGTATATATGGTTTATATTAAAGCCCACTGTTGAGCAACATATTTTTTAGGAACAACCAAAATGTCACAAAATGATGCATAAGATGTCTTCAGGTGTTTTGTTACACAAAGCAGGAAGAGAATGTGGGGAGGTTGTTGCATTTTTTTTTACAAGAAGTATTGAAGCCTTGAAGTTTCTAATTAGATTCAGTCTGAAATTGGAGGTTGAAGACTGAATATGTGTTATGTTACACCTAGGGTTTGGGGCTATGGCTGATCCCCCATTTTTGGAAAACACAAAGCCCAGCTGTTACACAGTTCTGCCTCACGCCTTAAGCAAAATACGCAGGTTCCTGGCTAGGGGAAAAGCTGTAGAAAGAAACATGATCACCTTTATACTGGACTTTGCAGACCAACACAGCTGCTTTTCAGTGTGTGTTTGGTATCTACGGATGTTTTACCATTCATTATCTGTACTTGCTCATTGCCTTGGAATCTACTGATGGGAAATGGTGGTATATGTATATGAGGTATAATAGAACCTATAATTGTATTCTTGGTATTGTAATTATTTGATTTTAAATTGTACCACTGCTTCAAGAACATAAGAAGAGCCCTGCTGAATCCAGCCAATGGCCCGTCTAGTCCATCATCCTGTTCTCCCAGTGGCCAACCAGATGCCTGTGGGAAGCCCACAAACAGGATCTGAGCAGAAGAGCACTCTCTTCTCCTGTGGTCTCCAGCAACAGTTATTTGGTAGCATTACTGTCTCCAGCTATGGAAGCAGAGCAGGGTCATTATGGTCAGATTGATAAAGTGTAACAGGCATGAGATGCCTGATGTCCTGCCATTTCAGAAGTAAGCAGGAGGACAACCATATTTGCCTGGAATTGAACTTTTTTTCTGGAAACTACGGTATATATAGCAACAGGCCTGAAGAAGATAGAAAATCTAACAACTTTTGCATTAACTGGTTTAATTTTATTTCTTATCTTTTAACAAAATGGAACATTATAGAACACTATGTTTTTGCAACTTGGGAATATCTACTGTACAACTGCTATCCTCAAACGGGCTTGTTGGGGAAATTGTTGGGGGAAGAAGGGGATAGTTTTCTCTCTTTTTTCACTCTTTAACCTTGTTCCATTCTACATGGAAAGCCAAAATAAAATATTTAATAATAAAGAAGATAGAAAGGAGAAGGGTGTTACAGCTGAGCAGAAAACACATAATAGTTAGAGCTAGGTTTGAGTGCCTGCCTGCCTGTCTGCCTGCCTGTCGAGAGAAAGAGACAAGAGGAGACAAACTATGGGATTTTTTTGTTGAATTGTTTAAAATAGCTGACCTTTTTTTTTTTTTGGAGGGCTCCTGTCACTTTCAGCTTGCATTTACTACAGATTTTTGTAGTAAAAATAAAAGAGGAAAACTTGAATAACCAACTTTGCTTTGAACAGAGCCTTCTTGGTTGAGTAGAGTCTTTTGAGTAGAGCTTTAGGAAATATGAAGCACTGGTGAAGGAAGAGGCATGCGGGGGGAGAGCACTGCCCCCAGCAGCACGATCCCGGTGGAGTACCATAATGGTTGCCCCCCCCCCCCCAATGCTGGGCGCCACGCCCCGGGACGCACGCCAGCCCCACCCCGCCTGCTCTCCGCCCCCCCCCCAGTGCCGGAGCATGAAGCTCCGCCACTGATATGAAGTTCTTGTTTTTGTAGGGCATCCTCTCTCAAGTTGAGGGTTTTTGGCTCACATAGTAGGTCTAGCCTCTGACAAAAGTTCCAGCTGTTTCCTGCCACCTTCACCACCAACTCTAATCTGAATCACACTCAACTCTGCCCATGGAGCTGAATGGACTGACCCAAATCAGGGGAGCTGTGTAGACCCTGGCCACATCTACACCATACATTTAAACCACATGGCTTCCCTCAAAGACTCGTGGGAACTGTAGTTTACCTCTCACAAAGGCACAATTCCCAGCACCTTTAAACTACAATTCCCAGGATTCTTTTGGGAGGGGACATGTGCTTGAGGTGTGTTTTAAATGTGGATATACCCATCATTACTTTGATATTATATTGTATCCATGCACAAAAAGTCCCTCTAAAGTGCCAAAGCACCCAAAAAATGTCCAATCCCTTTTGGACTCTTCACTGCCTCCAATACCATTCTGACCCTACAGCCCCTTTTCCCCAGTGAATGGGTTTTATTGACTGTGCCCAAAAGGTGTTCCTGCTTGAGAATGTGTAGATGGAGCAGTACTACACCTCCCAAGCCTTCAGGCACAGAATATATCCAAATATGCATCATCAAAAGGGCAAAGGGGAGAGAGACAGCCTAGTTAATTGTTAATTATTCTTTTTTATTATTACTATTATCCAAGACCTTTAAAAATTATGATTTAGTCTCCATAGTAATTAGGTTAAAATCCCTTTTGTATTTCCGTCTCATTTTCTTCTTAACAATCGACTAAACAGCAGAGTGTTCTCTAGAAAGCACAAATCTCTTTATTAGCATGAGGACAAGCTGCCTTGTACAACACTAATGAATCTTTCATTGGCGCATTCTGAATTCATTGCGGTTACAAGTGAAACGGCAAGAAGAATTCATTTGTCTTCTCCCCCCCCCCTGCACCTCAATGAATCTTTGCTCACAGCCAGCTCTCAACTGGGAGACTGCATGGCACTGGTTCCTTTTAGCCACACCAAAGGATCTGGATTTCTCTGAAGGATCATTCTTTCAGCACTGGGGAAATCAAAGCCAAATAGAACATAGAAAACTACCTTAGACTGATTCATACTGTTCATACATCTAGCTCAGTTGTCAAGGCGGGAGTCGGGAGCAAGTGACAAGGTGTCATTGAAATTAAAGAAACAAAACAGCTCAGGTCTGGTGATCACAGCAACTCTTTCCAGTAGATTATTTGATTGTTTGATTATTTGATTGTTGTTAGCCGCCCTGAGCCCGGTTTCGGCTGGGGAGGGCGGGATATAAATAAATTTATTTATTTATTTATTTATTTATTTATTTATTTATTTATTTTTATTTTTATTTTTATTATTATTATTATTAGATCTTGCCCCAATGATGCAGTTGTGAGGACTCTAAGGCTCCTCTTGCCCATGGTCCTTCCCCAGCAAACTGAGGCTCCTTCATCTCCCTTTGCTCCACCCTCTTTATTCCAGGGCGGAAGGGAGCTGATCACAGTAGGAGGGGGAGACTCCCTGGCTTCTTCAGCAGCCTGCCTCCACTCTGCCTCTTGGCCCCGCTCCTCACCAGCCTCCACTTCTGCCTCCGGACTGCTCTCTGTCACAGCCTCTTCCTGCTCACTAAACCCTGTTACCTCTTCAGGTTCCAGCGCTCCCTCCTCCCCGTCTGCTCCCTCTGACTACTCATTGTCGCCCCACCACCAGTTCCCTGGCTTTGAGCCTTCTTACCCTGAGGGGTCCCTTGGGGTCTCCCCAACTGGTGCTTCTCACACTCCTCTGCATCCAGCCAGTCCATGACATCTGTCTTTTCTACTTTGACTGACAACGACTTTCCTGCATTTTCAGATGTGATGTGGTTCTGGGCATCACCTAGTCTATAGAATCTGATGTGTTGGAAAAGATACAGCTCCCAAATATCTAGGTTAGATACTGCCTACTGGCAAGTCTATACGTACAGAATCTGATTGCCAACTGAGACAAATACAAAGGGAGAACAAAAATGCCTAATGGCTTGAATGCTTACCACGCCTAATTGTTGGCAGACTGGGAATGGCAGTGATTACTGTCAATGCCATTGTCTTTTATAGCAATTAGATTGTGAACCATTGCCTTCAGCTTTTGTGGAATGCCTTTGCTTTACTTCCAGTCATATCCTGCAAGAGAATTAATACTACCGTCACTCTGCTCCCCATTAAGAAGTAGTTATGGCTTCAGACAGTGGGTATGCTATGAATCTTGTTCAGATAGCAGAGCTACTTATATCTCAGCAGACATTCGTGTTGTGTTTCGCATTATAGTCGTTAGCTTTCCCTTTGCTTCAAGCCACCTATTCTTCAGATACAAAGCAAACAGTTTGCCATCTGCATGGCAAGTAGCTGCCTAGAACTGAAAACTGATTGCAACCAGTTGCCTGCAGCAGATCAACTGAAAATGTAACTAGGTTTTGTCACTAGTGATTTGGTTGGCTATTAATACATATAATGCTGCAAGCACTGGAGACACAGCTAGCAGTTCATCACTGGGTCACAACTGGGTTCAGACACAGAAAGCAATTGAACTTTCACCCTCTCTGAAATCTTTTTTTTCTTCTTCATGAAATTATATGTTTGTGACTGAACAAGAAAAGAAGCATTGTCTGCATGGTTTATGCACTTTCCCAATGCTGTTTCCAGCTAGAGAGAAAGGAAAAAAATGATATGTGTGGAACATTAATCCCTAATCCTAATTGGAACAGGGAGAGAACTTCCATTCAGATGACCACAACTAGAAAAGGGACATTAGTGGAACTGACCGTGATTGCACAACATCTGATCTGCAAATCTGAACAGAGACTGACACAAACTTAATAAACTCATTGCTTTTGATGCCAACCTTGGATTGCAAAACAGGGCTTGCCAATCATCTGGTGACCAGGTTGTGCAGATCTGGAAGATGCTATATGTTAGGGTTAAGACATTATTTTACCCAGGTTAGATTATTAGTTTGCCCCATGTAACAATTGCCAAAGTTCTGTCTTATGAAAGCTAGCCAGAATCCTGCATTGCAAACATTACACCCATGCATGAATATCCTGTAGTATCAGAATCAAGGCTGAGTGGGTGAACAAAGAAAACTGCTTATACCAAGTTATTGGTCCATCTAGCTCAGAACCATTTACACTGACAGGTGTTGTGGTTCCATGGGCTTGCAAGCAGTGGACATTTCCAGCACTACCTTAAGACTCAGGGATTGAGCCTGAGACCTTCTGCATGCAAAGCATGAGTTCCATCATTAAGCCATGGCCCACCCCAGATGGGCTTCAAGCCCATCATCCCAGGTTTAGGAAGCCAGTGCCTTATGCATTCGAGGGAGGGAGAAAGTTAAAATACTCATTTTCATTGCACATGGGAAAGTGTATTGTCTGGACCATTTGAATTAGACGTGCAACTAAAATGGTTTACTGGTACACCCAAAAAAGAAGCATGTTTTGTATCATACATCATATTGTTTAGTATGTCACATTGGTAAAATCACTCAAATCTTAGGATTGGCTTTGTTGCTAATATATTGTTTGAAAAACTCCAGAGCGTGGGCTTGCCAAAACAGCAACAACAAATTAGGTTTCTATATAGAAAAATGATCACCTCATCTGTCTCCTGAGAAGTCTCTATGTGGGACACAAAGCTACAGTTAGAACTAGATATGGAACAATTGATTGGTTCAAAATTAGGAAAGGAGTACGACAAGGTTGTATATTGTCTCCCTGCTTATTTAACTTATATACAGAATTCATCATGCGAAAGGCTAAACTAGATGAATCATAAACCAGAATTAAGATTGCCAGAAGAAATATCAACAACCTCAGACATGCAGATGACACAACTTTGATGGCAGAAAGTGAGGAGGAATTAAAGAACCTCTTAATGAGGGTGAAAGAGGAGAGCGTAAAATATGGTCTGAAGCTCAACATCAAAAAAACAAAGATCATGGCCACTGGTCCCATCACCTCCTGGCAAATAGAAGGGGAAGAAATGGAGGCAGTGAGAAATTTTACTTTCTTGGGCTCCATGATCACTGCAGATGGTGACAGCAACCACAAAATTAAAAGATGCCTGCTTCTTGGGAGAAAAGCGATGACGAACCTAGACAGCATCTTAAAAAGCAGAGACATCACCTTGCCAGCAAAGGTCCGTATAGTAAAAGCTATGGTTTTCCCAGTAGTGATGTATGGAAGTGAGAGCTGGACCATAAAGAATGCTGATTGCTGAAGAATTGATGCTTTTGAATTATGGTGCTGGAGGAGACTCTTGAGAGCCCCATGGACTGCAAGAAGATCAAAAGTATCCATTCTGAAGAAAATCAGCCCTGAGTGCTCACTGGAAGGACATATTCTAAAGCTTAGGCTCCAATACTTTGGCCAGCTCATGAGAAGAGAAGACTGCCTGGAAAAGACCCTGCTGTTGCGAAAGATTGAGAGCACAAGGAGAAGGGGACGACAGAGGACGAGATGGTTGGACAGTGTTCTCAAAGCTACCAACATGAGTTTGACCAAGCTACGGGAGGCAGTGGAAGACAGGTGCGCCTGGCGTGCTCTGGTCCATGGGGTCATGAAGAGTTGGACATGACTAAATGACTAAACAACAACAACATAGAAAAATGAGACTGCTGCAGCCTCAATACAAAAAGCTGATATTCCATATTAATGAATAGTTCAGGTTTTGTGACCTGTTGTCCCATGTATCTATCTGTGTACATGTGCTGCAGTTGAAAGAACAGACTGGAATCAGCTGTGACATCTTCCTGCTGTGCAAAGCTACGTTAAATCAAAGCCGCCTGTTTAAAAACAAGTGCTGGGAATGCTAAGAGCCAACCTTCCCCTTCTCAATTAGAACGATTAACGTTCTGCATTGCTGTTGATTCCAATCGCAAGGAGAAAACAGAGAGCAACTTGTTATCTCTCAAGTCTCTACTCTCACCCCAGAACACATGCCTCATCTGTATTGATTCTCTCTTTAGCACATTAATTGTGATTCTCTGTTTTCATGTCCTACTAAAATTAAACCCTTTCAGTGAGAAATTGAATGTACTTTTGGTATGTTCAGATCTTTATTAGATCTTTAATTCAGCCATAAAGAAAAGGTCAGGTTCCATTCTTTCCAGCATTTGGGGGATAGGCAGTTTCAGATAAAATGAAAAAAGTAAGTAGTTAATAAATAATAAGGAGAACAAGATAGTCATTGAGAATAATTTAAATCCATGAACTGAGCTGCCCAATTTTTGTAGGATACCACTGCATTAAAACAGGATCATAAGGGACATGGCTTACAACCAGAAAGCTGCTGTGAGATCTGGAGCTGAGCAGTTTTCTGTCAATTACATCTGCTGCACCATTATACCCCCTGCTTGCTTTTTCAGAGGACAGGGATTTCACCACATTGATTTCCATTTTTGCAGCTTCCTGGCTTAAGAGACGTGGATTACTGGAGTGGGGGGTGGGCATCACCACTTACCACCACCAGGGAGGCATCCATGACATATGCCCCATGTTCCTGGAGCACAGTCTGAACCCTTCTGTATCTAGTGCTGCCTAAGTTTCCCTTCCATCCAGCCCAAACCTTACCCAGCCTGAGTCCCGTCTTGCTTTGCAGAAGAGGATGCTTGAAGCCCCAAAAATGTTGTGTTGTGATGGCCAGGCCTGACATTTTGTCAGATGGATTTTTGAAAAATCCCATCCGTTCTTTTTTTGTCATGGGTCGCTATTCAGGAACCCAATGTGTTATCATACTACTCTCAGCAGTTTGACTCAACTGAATGCAGTGCAGCAGATCTGGATCAAAGCCTATGGATTTCAGCAGCCTTATTTGCATGAGTAAAATGAGCAAAACCAGCCTTTTCTTTGCTTCTCCTTCATTTGCCCTATTTGTCCTGAGTCCAGGGAGCCATCTCTGACTGTTTGAATAAGGTTATTTGAAATCTTCTAGATTTCAGGGGCATAGCATCACCTCTTAAAACCTTTTCAAATTTACCCTTAGCTGATTTTGGTATCTATGGGCCACATGCGTAAGTTAGTCTAACGGGGGGGGGGGGCAGATTTTACTTGAATAAAATATTTAAATACAATAAAATAGATGCAGGAAGGCTCATGATTAAATTAAATGATTTTTTTCAGACAGTAGACATGTCCATTCCAGCTATCCAAAGAAATGAGGGGAAATTAAACAACTTTTGAATTACATATGAATTAGAATTTTTAACCTACCAATATTGCCCATTACATTTTTCTGCATATGAAATAAAATGTGATGTTTAAACAGCCAGCAGAGAGTACCTTTTTATAAAGGTTGCTATCAATCAAATACCAGGTTAGAAAGCCATTTCTCTCGGCTTTTCCTCCACCTTTTCCTTTCAAACTCCTTGCAATCATTTAGTTTTAATAACTCTCTTCATAACCTTCAACTTATTTCATATGAAATGGGAAACCTGGCAAAATATCCTAAACAAATTAAATGCAACCTATTCTTTGACATGCAAAATGGATTTTAGATTTGCCCTGGTGAGGTCTTATGTTTCATTATTATTAAAAATGTCAGCAATATTTTGCCTGCTGGGAGCGTAGCTTTTCCTCTTCTTTTTTCCAATCTTACTCCAAGCCCTTTATTACATATTTTACCATTCACATCAGCATAGACTAATAGCTATTTTGTTTTCATTTTTAACCAATTTTGAAGCCCCTGCTATCACTTGCTTAAATGTTTTTGCTCAAGTTAAATTTCAGCCTGGTGTAAAAGAATTAAATGAGACATTATATTAAAAAGTCTATGATTGCAATCCGTAAGCCAGGTAAACTGAAATACTTAGTTTTTAGGTTATGGGATTAAATAAACTGAAATCTTAGTATTCCAGTTTAACTAATGCTTCAGCCAGGGTGTAATGTTCTATTGCGTGAACTGGGTTAACTGGAAAAGTGAAAAGAAAGCCCATAGGCAAATATTTCCTTCTATGGGCCTGGAGCATATTTTGTTTTGTTCCCAGAAGACCTCTAGAGATGTTCCCAGAACCATAAATTACCTTCTTTTCTTTTCATTTTTAGGAAAGAAAATTGCTTTCCAAAATACTATGGCTAGATGAATCATGGTATTTCTGGTGCATGTGTTCCCTCTTTTTCATCTGGTTCCATCTGAGTTTGTTTTTGATAATGAGGTTCTTAAGTTGCCCCATTGGGGGGGAAGTGGTAACCAGAAAGGACTCAGGAGGCTAAAATCCGATTGGAAAGATTTAGTTTAATCATATCAGCAGACGAGTGAATGCATTTCATTTTATGAAATATACAAGCATAAAAATATCAAACAGAAATCAACAGCACATGATACATGAATAAATCTTGGAGAAAGGAGAAATAAAGAATATTGTATGCAAATAATGATTACATTAAAAAGTAAATTGAATATGAATATGCAAGTTAACTATTAAGCTTAACTCTATGCAGAAGAGCAATACAGGATAGATAAGGATTGTGGTGTGCATGAGTACGCCACTTCCTGAGCTAGTGGTTGGAATGCACTGGATATGGAGTAAATGGGATTGTGTACATAGTCTTGGAGCTGCTAATAGGACCCTGGTACATGATCTCAGCTTGTCTAAGCTTTGCCAAGCCTTCTGTTCTCATTTTCCAGCACAGGGGACATGCAAACAGAGACATTTCTGACATTAAAGTAGACATTCAGGCCTGCATAAACCATGAGACAGAGTCCTCTTGACCAAAGTCTGCTTATATTCCATTACACAGCTTCTAGGCATGATCACCAGCACCATGCATGCAGAATCACCCCTCAAAATGACCCCCCAGTTGGTAATATTCACTTTGAAATATGTGCTTTAAACACATTTTCCCCCTAAAAATATACATTTAAAAACACATTTTGATATTTTTGACGTTTTGAGCCAAGAAGTGCACTGAAATATTCAGAAAGTGCAAAAGCCATTACATAGTTTATCCTCAATTCACGCATCAATACAGGTGATGTGTATAGGCCGATTTGCAGTAGAATGGGCAGATAACAAATTTCTCAATTAACCCTATAAAAAACAAACAGATGAGGAATCAAAATCGAAAATTATTTTGTGCATTCATCAATTAAACTTTTCTCCTGTCCTTCCTCGTAAAAGACACCAGGGTGTCAAAACACAACAGTGCTGAAACAATACAATTTTTTAAAGCATAAAGGCATGTTTAAAGAACTTAAAAACAATGTTAAAGTTCTCAAACATTTTTAAAAGGTTAAAAACATCTAAAGACATACACTCTCTGTTAATAATGTCAAGGTTGCTAGGAGCTGTATCTTTCAGCCATCAAATGGCTGGGTACCCAGAAATGTTTTCAATTCCTCCTGAAAGTCGATAATGAGGGAGATAGATGCCCTTCACCAGGAAGGCCATTCCACAAATGAAGAACCACCACTGAGCAAGCCATGAAATGGTACAATGCCAACCAGGTAGCACCCAGTGGTGGCACCACCAACAAGACCTCACCTGCCAATAGCAAGGCCCAAGATGATTGACACTGGGGAGGTCCCAACCTGTTTAGGGCTTTGTACATTATTATTAACACCTGGATGTAGGTCCAGTATCTCACTGGGAGCCAATGCAGTGCTTTTAGGATCAGTGACACATCATCCTGTCAGGCTGCCCCACTTCCCAACCTAGCAGTTGCTTTTGCACCAGATGCAGCCTCTGGACCATATTCAAGGGCAGCTCCGTATGGAATATAGTGTTGAAAATTTAGGAAAGCCACCACACACACAGAAGAACCAATGAAGATGGCTGCTGATAAAATTGTGCAAGCATTTTTGTTCAGCGGTTACTGGCTTCCTCCTGCAAATTCCTCTGTGAGGACTAACCGAAACTGAGCTACTGCTGGAAAGTCTAGCAGTGTGCATGCATTCATTCATTCTCTCTCTCTCTCTCTCTCTCTCTCTCACACACACACACACACACACAGAGGATATTGCATCCTTTGAAGAAATACCTGCTAGAGAGTTGCTATACGTAGCTGATCACAGAGTCCATGACACACAACTGCAGTGGAGATACACTGCAGCTGTGGACATAGTCACAATGCACTGTAATTTTACAGCCTCAGCTGGGGATCAGGCAATTGGTCTATCTAGCTCAGTGTTGTCCAAACACATTGGCAGAAGCTCACCGGGGTTTCAGACCAGAGTCTTTCACTACCTACCTGAAGATGCCAGAGATTGAATCTGTGACCTTTTGGATACAAAGCATGTGCAGGAAATAATTCATCCATTGATCACTGTAATCAGTGTAAAGTTGTTGGAAGCCAGGTGACAGTTGGAAAAGACTTTTAAAAAATACAGTACTTTTATTCTTATAACAAAAAAGGAGGGGCCCTTCCCTTAAAAACCCAAGTGCTTTGTAAAAGAATAAGCTGCTCTTCTTCCCCCAAACCAGTTCTACGTTATTTTGCTCCAACCTTGACTGTTTTTTTGAATTAACTATGTTTCCCTGAGAGTTCTCTTTGATCTTCTTATGAAGTCTGTGATGCAGCAAGTTCACGTTCATGAACAACAAGCTGGGGAAATGATTTTCATCTTTGTTTACTACCATATCTGTAAAAATAACAGCAAGCACTTTGTGCCACAAGGAAGAAGAGGTCGTGTTTGGACCATCCTTGAACTCTGAGAGCTGTCTGTTGTGATGAAGAGGGGAAATGTGGTTTCTGAAGGGCTGTAGTGCCCTGGGCTGGGGAGATTTGCCTTCACTGAGAAGAGCCCAAAGAGTCTTAATTTGTGGCACCATTTTTCACACCAAGGAATGGAATATTCACTTCCCATAGACTAACTTTCCCTAATCTGCTGCCCTCCAGACATTTTGGACTCTCGCCATCCCTGGCCATTGATCATAGTCTCTGGGGAAACCCAGCCAGATGGGTGGGGTATAAATATATCATGATGATGATGATGATGATGATGATGATGATGATGAATTGATGGGAGATGTGTTCTGTTTCCTGAGTTGGCATCAGGTTTGGATTTCCAGGGTCTGACACAGGAGGAGGAAGAAATGTAGGTGACTGAATGGTGGAAACCTGGGTTGGAAGAAGGGTGTCTCCCCTTTCCACCCTGACTTCAGCAGCTTTGCAAGGAAGAGCGGGATGCTGGCCCCTCCCCCTGACCTTCCTGCAGAGTAGTGGATCCTCCATAGAGGATGGGGAGGGCTTTGAGCAGATGAGAGCAGGGAAGCAGAACAGTTAGCAGCAGGGAATCATGAAGAGCCTGAACAGGAAGGTGCAGTTATCACCTAGAACCACACACTGTCTTCACAGATGGGTGCTGACCCACACACCCTGACGGAGTGTGCATTTGCAGTCCTGACATTCTTGCAAGGCAAGCAAGTCTCTCCAGTGAATGCCTCATGCCTCCCCTTTCAAAATTTGGTGGAAGGAGGATGGAAAGTTGTTGGGACATCTTTGTCACTTCTGACCAGTTGAACTTCTTGCCCTGCTCCTGAACATGAACATGACTTCTGAGCCCTGTGTTTGCTGCTGAGCCTCCTCTGCTTTGTGAGTTAGGGTGGGGGGAGAAGCCAATATAGTCTGAAACATCTGGAGGTTGAGGAGGATTGGGTTGGCACCCTTTGAGCTCCAAAACAGCTTCATACACTGTACTATTTTACTTCAGTTCTAACATTCTGCATTGTGATGCCAATGATTTTTTTTTTAATGGCTGAACTCATATTAAATGAAGCATTCAATGTTCATACAATTAAGGGGAAGGGGTGGCCACCAGTAATTATCATGTTTACCTCCAGAACCTTCTGTACCAGCACGTTCTTCACCAGCAGGTTTTGAATTTCTGCTGTAGGAGCTCTTGCTACCTTGAGCAAAGAAGCTAGTTTGGGGGGAGGCACTGGTACATATATATATATATCAGATCAGACTTGATAATGAAGATAAACACAATCCCACGCCAAGTGAAAGAGCACCTGACGCTTCACACTGTCAATCAACACAGCAGAGAGTTTCTCACTACACTGGAGAAACATAGCAGGAGGGTGAAAGACTGCTGGGTACCAGCCTATTAAAAATGTTGTATAAAACTAGCTTCTCCTTGCAGTCTTACAATGCAGCTAAGTTGGCATACAACCAAGTGAGCAAAGGCAGCTTGCTTTGCCACCCAGCCTTACCAACATTTTTACATAATGCTCAAGCCAGTTTAAAAAGTATGAGACAACCCTCTTTCACTGTGGTGTTGTTGTTTTTTTAACAGAACTGTCAAGTATTTGTGGCCCTTAAATACCATAAGGACTGTTCTTTAGAGTTGGTGGGTACTGTCAACTTAATTCTCAGAGAGTGAAGAACTAGGGGTTCTGCACACTGCTCACTCCACTGGCCAACCCCACCAACACTCACCCCACATTAATCCCCCAGAGCTTCCCTTTCCCACCCCACTAGCCCCACTTTTCACATTCTCAACTATTTTTTGAAGCCACTTCTCTCTTCTATTCTGCGGCCCCCCTTTTGCACCCACATCTGTGCCTCTTCTGCTGCTGCTTTAGTGTAAATCTCCCCTCTTTGCATGCAGACTACCCCTTTGGTAACCTCCTGAATCTTCCACCCACAAAATGCAAGTAACGTATATACTCGAGTATAAGCTGACCCGAATATAAGCCAAGGCACCTATTTTACCACAAAAAACTAGGAAAACTTATTGACTCGAGTATAAGCCTAGGGTGGGAAATGCCAACAGTGGCAAAGGAGGAGGAGGAGGAAGAAGGAGCAGCCCAAAAGGACTGCTTTCGGGCTGCTCGTTCCTCCTCCTCTGCCAACAACAGCCTCTGCCACTCGCAAGGGCAGGCACAGGAGGCGCGCTTGGCAGAGTAGCGGTGGCACAAGCGGCGGCAGCAAACAGTAAGTGGGACCCTCACTCGAGTATAAGCCGAGGGGGGGGGCTTTTTCAGCATTAAAAATGTGCTGGGAAAAGTCGGCTTATACATGAGTATATACGGTATTATTTGTGTTTTGTAGCTTAACTGAAAACTCTGCTAAGAAACCATTCCACCCACTGTCTTTTCTTCTTCATTTTCTCCAAGCTACAATAAGCCCCTGCTGCCATTACAACTGGTTCCTCTTCAGTATAACCCCTTAAACAATCAAACAGACCTGTTTATGTAGTATTCATCCTGGTAAGTTTGCACAAAGTTGTAGGAAGGTCATACAGCATCCACTGTTTATTGAGTATTCATTCTGATTTGTTTGCAAAGCAGTTATACCATGTTGCATCAAACAATTGTGACTCCACATTTTCCAGTGCACTTTCCAGGCACTTTCCTTAATGTAAAAGGCCTAATTTGGGGGAGGGGGCAGATTTGTTGCATATGAATGTCAGCTTCATGTGTGTGTATCTAATTATGAAGGATATAAATTTGCAAAAGATTACAATAGGATATTAAAGAGATTACAAAAGGTACATAGAAAAACCAAGGTCACATTTATGCTGACAATAAAGCATGCAAACAAAACAGGGAATACAGAAAAAGAAAATGATCCTTCACACTGAGCCTTTTTAAATTCAAAGCAAAATATTTGATCCCAAAATATTACATTGTAGACACTTCCAGTTTAATAAAGCTGGGTTCAACTGCTGAGTTCCATGAGTAGAAGTCCATGCAAGGACTTCTGCTAGCGCAATGGAGCTCCCCCCCCCCCCAAAAAAAAAGTACATAGGGGAAGGAGAAGGGAGATCATTCTGTCAGGCAAGCAGAAGTGATGGTGCTTATAGAACTATCTCCTTAGCGCTACACTGAATTCTTCCCAATATATTCCACTTTATTTTATTCTGTTCTTTCCCTCACATAGAACCATAAAGTTGGAAGGGGCCATCTAGTCCAACCCCCTGCAATGCAGGAATCTTTTGCCCAACATGGGGCTCAAACCAACAACCCTGAGATTGATAGCCTCATGCTCTACCAACTGAGCTATCCTCTAGCTCTATGAAGTCTATGAAGCCTGGAGACACTAGATTAGGTCCAGGCCATAAACCAGATGGGTCCAAATAAGAAGGTATTACTGTCACCTGCAAAATGTAGCTATTGTTTCTTTAAATGAAGTAAAAGCATTGGGTTCGTGTTTTCTTGAGTAGTCTTTTGTGCCATATTTGCCAAAATGATCCCCAAATTCAGTCTCCATACTGCTGAATGGTTCTAATTCTTCTTTCCTCTCAGCAGTTCTTTGAATTTGTACATATCATTATTACAATGGTGATGGTGGTTGAGTTTGAGGATCGTTTTCCTCCTCAGTCTTAAGCTCAATGTGCTACAACTCAGTAGTTTTAATAGGCACTGAATACAGATTTCAGTCTGGGCCAGATGTTCATTATATTATCTTGGTAGATAATATATCAGATGAGGTTCATCTGTGATAGGTTTGTTTTTAAGCTCAGTCAGTCTCAAATGCTAAAGCTTTAACTTGAGAAATTAAGGTGCTCCTGAAATCCTGTTCACTCTCTATTGTTGCTGGAATGAGAGAATGGACAGGAGCAACTCAACAGCAATTCCTGTCTAAAACGTAAAGCATTGGCACTTGTCAAGACAGTGATAACCAGGGGAAAATAAATGGCTATTGCTGAAGAAAAATCAGACTTTGAAAACAAGAAGAGAAAAATAGATCTGGAGGAGTCATTTATTGAATGCAAAAATCAAAATGACTTTTCAAGAAATTTATGCCCACTCAAACAAGAAGCTAGCAAGAAATTGGAATCTAGCCCAGCATACAAATTCACCCACCAAATCAAAGTCTAGTGCACCCTGTCAGTTAACCTCTGCAATACCAAACAAACTGAAGTGTAAAAGATGGCTTGCTATATCGTCCAAATTTCTCCTTAAATTCATGTAAGTGCAAAGAATGTGGTCTATCAAGCTAACATATGGCTGTACTCTACTATAAAATGATTGTGACAACATATAAGTAATGTAACATATTTCATTTTACTGATATCACAACCTTATAACACTGACGCACAAATAAGTATGCTCCTGACTAAAAATAACAATATACAGTAGTTAAAAACATAAACGTCCATGGAAAGTAAATCATTATGATTTTTTGCATCTTCAGATAGGTAATCAATCACAGAACAAGGCTCCTGAGGAAGAACAAAGAGGAACAACATTTTCTATCAAGCTGTTCCCTACAACAGTGCTGCTCAAAGTGGTGGTCCGCAGACTGGGACCACTCCCCAAGCCATTGGCTGCTGCTCCACAGTGACTCCATCACAGCCCAGATTGGCTGGGATACTTCAGGGATCAAATATGCTACCAGGACATAGGCGAGGGATTGCTGGTCCATACTGGTGCCAAAAGGATTAGTAGTGCTGCCTGATATAGAAGATGGGGAGTTTCCAAACTGTGCGGTGTTAGAATAGTAATACATACTTCTAGGTCTCCAGATGGGTAAAATCACAAAACAAACAAGCATTTAGAATATTCCAGAGAGTTCCAGTAAATCATGATTATTCATTTATGCTCATCTTTTCACTTTTTATTTCTTAATATCTTACAGCATGTCTGCATTTTGGAGGCCTGTAGAAGGAATGATGGGATAGGGAGACAGAACTAGAAAAAAAACGAATGATTCATAATAAGGGCACAAAGCATTTATTCTTTTAGGCTTTACAGATGGAAATGGAAGGAACAAAGAAAGCATTTTCCCTTACTGAATGTTTTCTATTAGGAAGTTGTGGTTCTGAGAGGAAATGCAACAATGCCTTAAAAAATAATAATGCAATTTACAGAAATTCAGAACCATATCACTGAGATTGCTAGAGCATTTAAGGATGAGAAATTCAGGAGCCATAGCTCCTCTAGTTTGAAAGCCACAGATTCTAGCAGCAACAACAAGAAGAAAGTGACTGGTGGAACCCCTAGTTCAGTCTTACAAACTGATACTGGTGGTTTAGCCTCCAAAACCAAATTAACCAATTGGAAGCCTTGATTAAAGCTGAGGTCCAAATCCCACTAGCAAACTGGGTGAGGGACAACAGGAAGCATTGTAAGTGCTGCTCTGCCAGCAGAGAGAGAGGTAGGCCAGTGGGAAAACTCAGGGAAGAACTACCACCCACCGCCCATGCCGCTGAAAAGTTCTGCTGGAGTAGATGTCCCATGGGTACAATGAGAGGGGTAAAGAGAAGCAACTGTCTTGCATGGATACACCACATTCAAAATCCCTTACTTGTCCTGACATGTTCACAGAAATAGTGCAATTCTCTTCTATTGTTGTCAGTTAGAGGATATATGGAAAAGGCCCTCATTTCCTGTTCTGCTCATGGCAAAAAGGCAGGGCCATGGACAGTGGTGGAGGAACAGGGGTGCGGGGGGAGCGCACCACCCCCAGCAGCACAATCCCGGTGGGATGTGGGCAGCGTGCCACACCCCCGGGACATGGGACACACATCCAGGACGTGCGCCAGCCACACCCCTGCCTGCTCTCCACCCCCCCACCCCCGCGCGCCAGAGCTTGAAGCTCCACTCTGGCCATAGATGTGTTGGTCACTCTGTCAGTGGATGTCACCTTCTCCCGCCACCCATCACAAAAGTACATATGCTATAGTTTGTAACATGATACTAGTACATCCTCTGTACCCCCTCACTTCTAGTAGCCAGAATTTAGAGCCTTTGCTTTCTGAGAAATAATTGGATTGACAGTTTTGTTCTCTGAGAAGTTGGAATGTTGGTGAAAATTCCACGCTATCACACCAGCTCGATGAACCATGGCAGGCTTTACTTTCACAAGCGTAATAACATATAGATTGTGTAGTCAGGAATGAAAGGTACTGTCTATCTAGACGACATACCTCTGTTTATTACCTGATGCAGCCAATACCTAATTATACCTCTGCCATGTCTTCTCACCTGCAAAAAAAAAAAAAAAAAGCTATCAAAAATAGATGGGTCTGTGCTTTTTGGTTCTTTGGCTGCAAGCTAATATTCTAGTAAATTTCCTGAATTTCTGTCACTATCAAATGTATGAAAGAATAGAGTTGGCTTTAGGAAACTCGACTGATGCCAGAAGTTGAAAGGCCAAATTAAATGCCCATAGACTCTCCCCTCCCCCTTTTTTTTCCAGAAAGGACTAAACTGTGACAAATTCCTAAACTTTTTCGGGGGGCAGGGTGAGCAACTTTTGACAAAATGGGACTCCATCCAAGTATAAATTTGTTATTTCTTAGAGCCCAGTACATTTTTCAGATTCGGCCACCGCATAACCTGTGCCAGCCTTTCTTCCCCAGTGCAAATTTGCAACCTTTAATAGAGTGGAACATGCTCCTAGTGTTTATGTTTTGATGCAGGTCAGGGGTAATGAGACATGTTGTCGGCAGGTCTGTGAAATATGACAACTGTGTTCCCCGTTAATGAACATTACTTGGTGCCCTTTTTCACTGCGGGTCTTTCTTCAGTGCTAAACAGCTTGAAAGAATGCCAGCGAGATGCCAAGAGTGGTGGAGGCACCTGCTGCGAAGCTGGCTAATGCTGCAGAGCCAAGTCAGAAGAAATGCTTACGTTAGAAGAAAGGGGAGGCAGTGAACATGTGCCTCAAAATTCCAGGAAGCTGGAAGAGTGACGGGCCCTAAAAGAGGGAAGGAATACATCAGGCTGTGAAGCAAAAAGTGCACCTTTGTGCCCGCTTCAGCAGCTAAAAAGCGCAAGCACAGCAGGTCTGGGTCCCTCAGCATGTAAGAAGTTCAACTGAAATGCAATTAAGTTTAACCCTTCAGTGAGGGCGCTCTCAATGCAGCCAGCCAAATGAATGCTAAGTAGCTCATTGACTGTTCTTTATGTTAAGCATGAAGCGGTTGGAAATGAGTTGGCAAAGAACCATCCTTATCAAAGGCCTCCCAAGGCAGACACAGGAAGTTGTTAGGCTTCACCCTTTGGATTCTTCCCCATCTCAGGCCAGCTTTTTGATATTTGACTTGACTGAGTCAGGGCACTTCCAGACACTCGTTTTTGCTGGTTCGGATTCAATCACATACCGGGAAATTCAGGCTGCACAATTAAAGTTGCTCTGTCGGTCTTGCACATCAAACCACAGAAACAATGGATTTTGGGTGGCTGTTTGTTTTGTGATGAGGAAAGTTGATAGGGAAATGCACCGGAAAGTGTAAAATCACAATTGCTTGATGCAGTGTCATCTGACCTGCAAACTTTGTGCAAACAAATCAAGATGATAAAGAGGTTGAGCTCAGAAGGCCTATTCCAAACTTGTGTAAAAGGGGTCGTTGTGTGATCCTTCCTTCCTTCCTACCTTTCTTTCTTTCTTTCTTTCTTTCTTTCTTTCTTTCTTTCTTTCTTTCTACCAAACTGGGGTGGGAGAAGTCTTCATTTAACTGTATCCTGGACATATCTGTGTAGACAAATCACCTGGGCAGGGAAAATGCTGTTCCTCTGATCCACTGGGTTCATCTTTATAGACATACACATAGAAACATGGCATCCAGCCATGCAGAGGGAAGCAATTCTTATGGCAATTCTTCCTTCTTCTTCTTTTAACTAAAGAAGTGCTGTCATCTAATTTTCTTTGGGGTGGAGGGAGGATTATTAGTTTGTTTGGTCCTTGTTTTGATATATCCAAGTACGTCGTTGGTCAAGTACATCATTGATCTTACTCTTATTTATCTTATATCCTTTGTAGCATTTGTTAGCAACTGGTTGCATTACAATGATTTCTCTGGGTTTCCTTCATATGGGGTGTGATCACTCCACAGTTAGCAATTTTAAAAGTCTATAGATTTCAATGGGAGATAGATAAGTACTTCCAGTGTGTGTGTTTGCATTTCACTGAACAAAATAAATTCCACTGTCAAAGAGAATACTAGCACACTTTTCACTCCTGTTCTGATTGTAGAGAATGCCTATTTTGAGGGACCCATGAAAGGACACTTTGGATAATTTAAAGAAGCTGTGGAAGAGAAGGCAGGCAACTTTCTCTCTCAGTGCTTTATGTTGATACATGTACATTCTCCTGGTACAGGAACAGAACATACAACACCCTAACATAAACATACCTTTTTTTTCCTCCTACAAAAGAGACCTGAGAATATGTGTGGGTCATTCACATTTCCTGAGGCAAGGGTTCCTTGAAACATCTGAAGAAGGTCTTTTAAAATGACACTGGCAGCCTCTGAAACAGACACAGTGAAAAGTTTGCAACAAAACATAAGTAAAGTCCAAACGGTATTTTAATTGATATTCTTGCTTCATTTCAAATGATGCCATAAGGGAAATGCATTGGTACTGGCAAAAATCATATAAGCAAATGCCAATCTTATGTTATTTTTTTAAAAAAATATTCTAGAAGAATAATACCTAAAGGATTATTACTGCATTTCACCTACATTTTTTCTGAGTACGTTTTCTTTTCCTTTTGTTGCTGTTCCTTGATTCCTTTCCAGGTTTCTTTTGATAACTTGGTAAGCAAGGAGCCCAATCAGGGTTCATCTGTTTCCATTGTGCTTTGCCCTATCAGCCTTTATAGCTACTTCATTGGCATTGTTTGCACATCCGTAGGAAGCAGAGTCTTATCAGCTTTCATTATCATATAACCATGGCAGAACTGCTATAGTGTGATGGGAAGAAGAATTTAATTCTCCTTTCTATAGAAATGTACTGAATACAGCTAGAGTACCTCTTGAGCACCATGACTTTTCCTAAAATGCAGCTTGATCACAGCAGCTTGAGCAGGCACCTGGGTTGGCAATAAGTCTCACTGCTTCATAATATGAGATCTCTGCACAAGAAGCAACAGCTATTCCATCCATCCATCCCTCCCTGCCCCAAATAGAGAGCAGAAAAGACATGGTCAAGTTAATATTGGTGTTCGATGTAATGGATACTGTAGAGCAACTGAACGAGTGCTTTCTATTATTTCTATTATTATTATTCTATTACTCCAGCTAACCTGGGACTTCTTTCAGTTAAGCTTAAACACATAGTGATTTACGCTGTGACATTTATTTAGCAATGTCCTATGTATTCTACAAAATGCAAGATGGTCCCTGGCTGGAGGGTTACATTCTGCAAGAGGCAGACAAGAAAAGGGCTGTAGGCCATAGGAGTTAGGAATTGTTAGAAAAACTTTCAGTGGCAGCGGAACTGTAAGTGAAGAAACTTCAGGAAAAGGCCAAGAAGTGAGTCATGAGGAGGGAGTTAAAGGAGCAGGTGGAGGGAACGGGATGAACAAAAATGAAGCTGTTATTGGCATAGGAACAACATGATAAGAAAGCTAATTGATTTCGGAGGGAGGGAGAAGGAGAGAACAAAAAGTAGGATGAGATGAAGAATTATATTGTCGAGAGAGGACAGATGGAGATAATGTGGAGAAGGTCATGCTTAAGCATCCACACAATGAACTTACCAGAGCCAAACAGGATTGTCTAACTTTGGAGCAAATTATGTACAAGTAAAGTCAGGGGCTTAAATTACAATAAGAAAAGTGTGGAAATAAAATAAAGTTAGGAGATAACAGTTGGGGGATATAATAGCTAGTTATCAGGTTTCTGTGTAAGGAACTACACAACAAACAAAAGCTCCCTCTGGAACATGGCACCCATGGATAACACAGCACTCTCAGATACCTTCCTTGCCAAGACTTCCTGCTTCTCCCAATTTTTGTTTTTACTTTTACAAAAATGAGATTTTATTTATTTACTTTACCATGGCTTGTGATGGGCTACCTAAAAAGCAAAGTGCAAGCATCTAACCACCCTACCTGCTTACCACATTTTCCCATAATGCCTCTGAGTGTATCCTTGCTTTGCCTGCTTTTATTTATGGTTATTTGTTTGGTGTGCGTCTTGCCTCCATTTTGTTTTTTTCCTTTGTGTGAGGAGTATTTTGCCTTCTTTTTTCCTTTGGTTTAGGGGGCTGAGCACATTAAGTCCAAAGTTGATATAAGCTGCAGTTACAGGTCCGCCGAGGATGATTCCATTTAAACAAGGATGTAAGATAGATGTGGTAAAGTGTGTTAAGTAGACCAGTTCACACTTGGACTGCCAATCAGGCCTATTCAATTTCAGTAATGCTACAGTATTGAGTGTTTTCAAAATCATTCACTGGACCGTTCTTTTAGCATTCAAACCATTTCAAAAGCCTTACTTGTGGGCATGAGCTCTTCTGACCAAATAAATGCCCAGCCCCCGATTCTTAAGACCAAATTGTATTTAAAATCCAAGGTGCGAGTCTGGAAGAAAAAGAGTAGGTGATTCAAATACAGGGTTGTCCCTGCAGCATCTTATGTGGATATTATATAACTCCACTTCTCAAGCATTTGAACTTTATGAATGCAAATTTTCTTTCTCTCTCTCTCTTTAAAGGCATGCAAAACTGCCCTTGTTCTCTCTTCTTCTTCCCTTCACTTTATCCTGTCAGCACTGCATATATCAAACCTGAGCTCTGGGTTTTAACTAGGCTTTACTGCTTCATTCTGCTTCATGAATTTTTCAGTGTTTACACTTATGCTTAATATAATAAGATTGATAGCACAGCTGCCTGATAGATTCACATCCAGCCTCCTCAGCTAAGAGGGAGATGTTTGTTCTTTCCTCCTAATTTCCTGTAATACCTGAAAGTTCATTTTCACCTTTTGCAACCTGATACACCATCTCATCTTTCAAATATCCATCCCCTGAAATAATATGTTCAAAGTAACAACATTTACCCAGTGGATTTATTTGATTAGGACGCAGCATGATGTCTAAACTACTGCAGCTCGGATGCTGGGGTTTTTTCTCCTCCTCCTTTTCATTGCAGATACAGATTCATCTGCATGTGCAGATTCATCAGCATAGACTGAGTTGATTTGACAGCCTACATGCTAGGAGCATGGAGAAACCAGAGGGGCAATGTTAGGCTACAAACGTGGGTATAAGTGAATTCTTCCTTTTGTATTCTGCTATTGTTCCATGGGTCCACATTCCCTTCCACCTGCCTTGCCTTGGGAAACACCTAAAATTAATTTTAGTTGCATGTTTTGTAGTTTGCAGTTTGTGTCTTTAATTTTCTTACAGGGACTGATCAATGCATGTATATGTCTGCACTGATGGAATTGCAGTGCAAAACAGAATGATTTGACATGTGCAGTAGAGCCCCTTATTGACTGCAGAAAAAGAAGATAGGAACAGAAAACTACGACAAACTTAAATTCTCAGTGGGGGAATTCACTAGGGATTTGGGGGGTTAAAGGTGAATCTACATCATTTGCATTTTGTGAAACAATAAATGGAACATCTTTCAAAATTCACACTGCCCAATTTTCCATATGTTGTTGAAAATAAATTTAAAAATGCATTATATTAGGAAAATATAAATATTTGGGATCTTTTTTGCAAATGTGTGTATATTAGGCAAAATTACATTAAAAAATGTGTCACATTAAAAAATTGATGAGTTTTCATGAGGACTCTTTTTTTGATGCAAACTGATGTGAAAATGCAAGGAACCAAACTTAAGACTGAAAAAAGGAGCACTGAAGGGAAACCAAAATTCACAGACTCACCCTTGCCTAGCCTAAACAAAGTTCACTGTAATGTATCAGTGTCACTCCAGAAGCAAAATTACTCATCCACCAACTTCTTCATTTTTACATTCTGGGATTTGTTGAGTTGTCCCCCAGCTTTCTTGATACTCCTGATACTATTAGCTCACCTGTTCTTAAGTCACACAGGGTCTTTGCATATAATAACTTGAAGAAGTGTCATGATCCCAGTGACTGCCATGGACTTAGCTGCTCTGATGCTACAGAAAACCTAGGAAGCAGGGCCTAGAAAGCTGGCTGCTATGAATAGTTTTAGGGTTTAAGCTTATATCCCAAAGGTTCAAATGAGCAATATCTGGTAAATTAGGTAGATTAAATCATTTTGTTTATGACAAATGACAGCTTTGTTGATGCAAATTGGTTCCAATCAAAAGCAGTTTTAGAGATATTTGATGGGGAAAGAGTCAGAAATATCATATTTAAATTTGAGATGTAAAGAACTTCTGAGTAGAAATTTAGGTCAAATGTTCAAGGAAATTATTAGTGGGTTTTTGGTGGGGGTTTTTGTATGTCTATGTTAATAAAAGCAATAAAACACTAAAGTTAATAAAATATTGATATGTACACGTAAGTAAACTGCCCTTCCAGAACAAACAACTAAATGCTGGAGGGGGGAAATGAGGTTTTTACTTTGGGAGGGAGGGCGGGATATAAAGTTAATAAATAACTAAAGTGCTAAATAAAATAACAGTCTACGCCTTTCACATGCTATTTACACATCACTTCGTACAAAAAACACAGTATCAGTAATATCATTTTTTAAAAATAAAAATGTCATACTAACATTGTGATGGTTTGCTGCCTAGAACATTTACAAAGAAACACACACAAATTCTTTGTTGCTATCCCTGAGTGTATTTTGGATTCTTCTAGGACCCCAAGGAAAAGATAAGAAATATTTATTTGTTTTGACAGAGCTATCTACTCTAATTCCCAGGATAACCAGAAAGAAAGTATGATGTAAGGAAGCCACACACCCACACACTCAGTCTCTCTCTCACGCAGAGAGAGTGCATTTCATTCCATGTCTACAATAATGGGGGATGAATAGTGACCATTCCTTACAGGCTTATTGTAATGATTACAAGATAATGTCTGTTGAATACTTTCAATACTCCAACACTATATATAAAAATAATATTGTTCTCCCCCAGTGCTGGCCCAGGATGTTTTGCCACTGGAGACAAAACAGAAAGTGGTCCCCTCCAGTCACCTCCTCCTCTGCCACTATCACCTCAGGCGACTGGAGGCAGCCGGGAAACCCCAGCGCACTAAAGGTGGTAGGAGAGGAAAAAGGCCAGAGAAGAACAGGCAGCAGAGGGACTTCCAGCCAGGACCGTAGCTAGGGAGTGGCCAGGTGGGCCCCTGCCAGGGGCGCAGGTGATGGGGGGGCCGCAAAATCGGCTTAAAATATGTCCATAAATATAAATATTGATTATTGCCTCATAAGAAATGGTTTTAAATAGAGGGTGAGTTGAATGGGTGGAGGGGCGGGGTTGGACGAGAGATGAAAAGAAGAGCTCATTTGTCCATGGCCAGGGGGCACAATCTGGATGGTTCTGCCAGGGGCACAAGATCACCTAGCTATGGCTCTGCTCCCAGCTGTCCCCAGCCTGCCACCTGAGGTGTCTGCTTCACAGAGCTCATGGGTAGACCAGGCCTGTTCTCTCCCTTTCTCCCCACTGCATTAGTTCATGTGTTAATTCAGGTAGGGGTCTTATATCCCAAACTTGCTTCATCAAGCGTACCCATTGCTTCTTCGGAATTTCCTAGTTACTTGGAAAGTCTGGAGAATGGCAGATTTCTGCATTTAAAGGAATGATAGTGTCCATCATTTTCTGGAGGTGGCGTAGTGATCAGCACCCCTGGCACAGATATAACCAGCAGCAGCAGAAGTAGAAGAGGGAGCTCTATGCTAGAGGAGTGATGCTGGTGTCCCTCCACAGGCAGTGGCCAGATGGGGCTGGGCAGACCTGTGCAGAGGGGTTTAGATTGCTTTGCCAGTCATCTCCCTGCTTCCCCCTCCTGAAATAGATCTGGTCAACCAATTGTTTGTTTGGGGCTTTGCATGTGTGTCTGTATGGTCAGACTAACGAAGCACATTGAAGCCAGCACCCATTTGCAGTTTCAGCTCCACATCTGCCCAAGGCCTTCCACGGGGAATTATCTTTGCAGGCCTGCAAACTCGGAAGTGGAAATTGTGCAGACTGCGCTTTTCAAAACTTTCTACTAGGTGATTTGCAGCTCAAGTTGGAGACAGCTGCTGCTCTGACTGGAGCCTCACAACATTTCCACGGCCCTGCTCTGCAGTGTATTAATGCTAATTAAAAAGGCACAGATGGAGAATTCGGGCTTGGGCTGTTTTCAATCATTGGTGTCCTTTTCAGTCACTTGCCAACATCACACCTGCCATGTTACACATGTAAGCAAGCAGGATATTGGGTTGTGCTATTTAATTTTTTTCCTCCAGAAACCCAAATCTTGTGTTCCTCTGATCTGATCATCCGTTTTTATCTAGATGAAATTACCCACACAGTTTGGATGGAAGAAAGTGAATTTTAAATAGAGCTGGGTTTTGTTTACTTAACATACCATATGAGCTTATAAATAACCCAAAAGAACAAAGAGCAGAAATCTGGCCTTTAGAATTTGGATGTGAATAAAGAACTGCTAAAAAAAAAAAGCCCCAGACAAACTGCAAGAAACTCTGTCCTGTTCTGCAGTTAGGCTTAGGCTGGCTGCAGGCCAAGGCAAGGTAGGACTCAGGCTGGATGCAAAACTCTGTGTTTTAAGATCGCAGAGCTTCAATGTTGCTTTAACAACAAACTGAGACTGAGCCCCACATCTCAGTTGTTAGCCCTACCTGTACTGGAAGGTGCTTCCTCAGTTAAAGAGCCCCATTCTGCTCCAGTAATCTTCAATATAAATGGGAGTCTCTGATCCCAATGGGGCTTCTGCAATGGAGTCTTCCAAGTCCAAGAATAGCAATTTCACATCCTCAAGCCAGAGGGGTCTGGCCCCACTGGTTCATCTGGTGGAAGCTCTTCTGGGGCTGGCCAACTGTGCCACTTCCCCATCTGGTTCAGAGTCCTTGACCCCATCCAATAAAGAAGGGCAATCTGACTCTAGGGTCATGATAGAAACTACTGGATGCCTCTTTAAACAGTTTTCTCAAGAGAAGCGATCAAATGCAGTTTCAACATTTTATAATGCTGGCTCTGCAGCCTAAACTGCCTCTGCCCAGCATACGCGAAGAAGCATCTCCATCCCCATTGTTCAGACCAGACACTGAGATCCAGCGCCAAGGGCCCCTCTGGCAGTTCCCTCACTGCGAGAAGTGAGGTTACAGGGAACCAGGCAGAGGGCCTTCTCAGTAGTGGTGCCCGCCCTGTGGAAAGCCCTCTCACCAGATGTCAAGGAAATAAACAACTACCTGACTTTTAGAAGACATCTGAAAGCAGCCCTGTTTAGGGAAGTTTTTAATGTTTGAAGTTTTATTCTGTTTAATATTCTGTTGGGAGCCACCCAGAGTGGCTGGGAAAACCCAGCCAGATGGGCGGGCTATAGATAGATAGATAGATAGATAGATAGATAGATAGATAGATAGATAGATATTATTATTATTATTATTATTATTATTATTATTATTAGACTGTTGCCACTAAGAGAGCACCCTGGGGGCCATATGAAGTAGATCCAGAGCTACATGTCTCTTCCCCACTGCTAGCAACCTCTGTAGCCCTTGCCCTAACATGCCATGCCCATGGTCAAAAATGGGATACGGTAGGGGCACAACAGGAGAGACTGTGGATCCAAAGGATGCTAGTACTAGAAATAACACCAGGCATGGTTCCCAATGGGAAAGTTATAGCACCCCACCCCTCCAAGAAAGGAATAGAGGAATGCAAGAGCTCTGGTTCCTCTTCGTTTTTGTCCTGCTGGCACAAGCCCAACAGAAGGTTGCATATGGTGGTTCAATCCCTTTGATTCTACCTCCTTCTCCCCTGTTT
The DNA here is from genome assembly GCF_965112155.1 of Podarcis liolepis. Taxonomy (NCBI): domain Eukaryota; kingdom Metazoa; phylum Chordata; class Lepidosauria; order Squamata; family Lacertidae; genus Podarcis; species Podarcis liolepis. Next base: position 56,197,738 of record NC_139556.1, on the reverse strand, counting down.
TAACAAATAAATGTCTGTTGGTAAAATTGTTAGAATGTTAAGGGAAAAGAAAGCAAACATGAAAACACCTGGTAGTATTATTTTCACATTAAATAACAAAGTTTTATTACTGCTCTGTTTGGTTAAGCCAGCCTTTATCAAATTTGGATCCCTATATGTTGGACGACAACTCTCATCATCCTAGCTACGAGGAGCAGTGGTCAGAGAAGATTGGAGTTGTAGTCCAACAACATAAAGCTTGATAAAGACTGGAAGTTGTTTTCAAATTGACATCGTCATTAGCATAACTCTAAGAATCTATGGGACTTAGAGTGCCCCAAATTAAAAGGATCTTGCTTCATTCACCCTTATCTGTTTATTTATTTCCATAGTATCATTTGCTTTATCCTTCCTTATTCTTGCCATTTGTTGTATTCCAATTCCTCTCATATAGGCTTTACTGGTATCCAAAATGATTTTCCTGTCTGTCCCATGTTGTTGTTGTTTAGTCGTTTAGTCGTGTCCGACTCTTCATGACCCCATGGACCAGAGCATGCCAGGCACTCCTGTCTTCCACTGCCTCCCACAGTTTGGTCAAACTCATGCTGATAGCTTCGAGAACACTGTCCAACCATCTCGTCCTCTGTCATCCCCTTCTCCTTGTGCCCTCCATCTTTCCCAACATCAGGGTCTTTTCCAGGGAGTCTTCTCTTCTCATGAGGTGGCCAAAGTATTGGAGCCTCAGCTTCACGATCTGTCCTTCCAGTGAGCACTCAGGGCTGATTTCCTTAAGAATGGATAGGTTTGATCTTCTTGCAGTCCATGGGACTCAAGGCAGTGATCCATGAAGGGGTCTGTCCCATGTCTCTCATTAATTTCGAAAAATTCCTTCAACAATTCCCTCATTTTATTCACCCTTTGCTTATCTCTTCATACCTTATCATTCATCCTCCATCTCCCTCTCATATGTTTTTTAAATTTTAGGTGTATAAAAAAATACCAACCTTGCATAGAAGTTGAAACAACTTCTGATGGAAACAATTGAGCTTAATCATATTATTTTTCCTACATATGTGCTCCCGTCAGAATTGTGAAAGCAGCCAGGATAGTAATTTAAAGCCTCTGTTGAAATGATCTCTTATAATATGCTTGAGAAGAATTTAATCTATTATTACCATTATTGTTATTGTTATTTAACATTTCAGCAGAAGCAACTGAAAGAATATTAAGGTTATAACCACACAACTCCTTGTCAGAATTAAATAGCCCCTGGTTCAGAAAATGGGTGGTGGGGCAATTAAAGGAAGCAGTCCAAAAAGAGATTCCTGTCTCCAGTCTCTTGACAGGTAGGTTGACTCTTGCTGCACCAGTCACTTTCAAGAATTCAGGATCTTTAATTCTACCTTTTGATTTATAGGCAATTTTAAGCATGTAAGAAAAACCCTGTTACATCAGCCTATCAAGTCTTGCATCCTGTTCTCATGGCAGTCAGATTCTTGTGGGAGGCCAACTAGCAGGATATGAGAAGGCAGCAAAACTCTGTGTGTTGTATTCCCCCTCTGAGTATAACCCCAAATAAATGGACATATATATACAATATAGTGTGTGAAGCAGCCATTAGCCACTCTACTGCCGTATTTCTCAGAATAAGCTCAGGTAGGTCAACATCTCATGGGCAAAGAAGGCAGCAATGTTTTCACTTCTCCTCTTCAAAGGTGGTCTTGTGCTGTGGTATCATCCATCATGACTCTCTTTTGAACTCTGCTAAATTTCCCAGCTGCCTTTCTTAATGCTCCAGCTGTCAGGCAAGTTCATTACAGTACACAGCAGTCAGCAGTTGATTTTATTTCATAGTGCAGCACAGCGAAGTATCTATTTCATGATGCTTTACCTTACTGCAACACCATGAGCTATTACTTAGAGGGTACAGCAGCTTAATAAAATGCAGCTTCTGTTAGAAATTTTGCAGCTTTTCCTGTCAAGAGTCTAGAGAATGCAATGGAAAATAGAACAATCATCCCATTTTCCTGAGCCTGTGTTCTTATAGGATACCATTGTACTAAGATTTGATCTGATAATATGAACTGATTTTTGTTTCTGATGATTATGTTTTTAATCATATGTATATTCTAGTGTGTATTTTATTTCTCTTAGGCTGCATCCCTACAATACTCACACAGGTGTAAACAGATGAGAATGGATTGCACTGTTAATTATCAACTTATAAGTTTGTTTTTATGGTAGATAGCTTTGTCTTTTTAAAAAATTATAAAAATAAAAATTTTAAGAACTGTCACATGCTTAGACTCAATAAGCCCTGCTGAGGAACTTAACACTAGCTAAACTTGCATAAAATTGGTTTTCATTAATCGTGCTGAGATTTTTTTATATGGAAAAACTATGTATAACAGACCAATATTATCTTGCTTACTTTGGAAAAAATAGCCATAACACACAATTGTCATAATTGGAATATTTATTCAAAAAATAGCTTTAAAAGGAATGAAAGAAAAACCTTGTGGCTTGAAGTACAATTCCAGAAATATAAAAAGAAAAGTGAATAATGGGATTATACATTACACAGGCTACCTCCCTATATAATTAGTTACATGTGTGAAGATAGTGAGAGGATGCTAGATATAGAGAACGGTTTTAAAGAAATATGAGGCAGAGCCTTGGAAACCCAGCTTAGCTGTGAGGAGACTTGTACCAGGAAGAAACCAGCAAGCGGGGAAGTTCATACCTAAATAGCTGGATTTGGGCTCTTGCAAGAGCTAGAGTGAGATTCATGAACTAAGGAAGACAGAGAGAAGTGAGAAAGTTGAGATGTGTGGATTACCTGTCCTGCAGCAGAATGAACACTGAGAAGGGAAAAGTTTTTAACCGTAACAGTTGATAAGTCATCATGAATGGGCTCGAGAGCTGACAGGGATTTGTTGTTTCAGACAATTCTTCCACTGTCAAAACAGCAGTCCCAAAGAGATGGCTGACAAACAGACGCCAAAATCATACCTTATATATTTTCTCCTTTCAACCCTCATAAATTGATGCCAAAACAGAAAAAAAACTTTCTTCTTGAAAAGCTGTTGACATGGAAAAGGTTCAGAAAAGAGCAATCAAAATGATCAAGGGGGTTGAGCAACTTCCCATGAGGAAAGTATACAGCATTTGGGGCTCTTTAGTTTAGCGGGTGGCGCTGTGGTCTAAACCACAGAGCCTAGGGCTTGCTGATCAGAAGGTTGGCTGTTCGAATCCCCGCAACAGGGTGAGCTCCTGTTGTTCCGTCCCTGCTCCTGCTAACCTGGCAGTTTGAAAGCACATAAAAGTACCACTCCAGCTGGAAGGTAAATGGCATTTCCGTGCGCTGCTCTGGTTCACCAGAAGTGGCTTAGTCATGCTGGCCACATGACCCAGAAGCTGTACGCCGGCTCCCTCAGCCTATAGAGCGAGATGGGCACCGCAACCCCAGAGTCGTCCACGACTGGACCTAATGGTCAGGGGTCCCTATACCTTTAGTTTAGCAAAAAGGTGAGTAAGGTAGAAGTTTATAAAATTATGCATTGAATGAAGAAAGTGGATAGATAAAAGCTTCTCTCTCTCATAACACTAGAGCTTCTAGTGAGTCTGAATGTTGAATAATTCAGGACAGACAACATTCCATAGATCTCGTTCTCTCAAAATTTCCCAGTTGCTTTATTATTATTTTGTTGCTATTGTGGCATCATTTCTTCCAGGTGGAAGAAAATTTTGCCTTTCCCCACCTTTATTTCATAATTTAAAACATTGGTGTTGATTTCTGTCCTCTCCATCTGGTCAGAACAGATAATTAGAACAAAATTTATAATTTGTAGTAACACTACCACTGTGACCATCTCCTCGTTTCCCCCTCCTCAAAATTGTCTGCTGGCTGAAGGGAAGCTTCGAAAAGAAATTAGATTCATTGTTTGCATACACCACTATATTTAGCCAGTGGCTATGTAGCTCCAATTAACTTGTTTAACAATATGGGTGAAATGAGGTTATTGGATTATACTCACAGCCAATTAGAGTTGCTATGGTTGAATTATTTTTTTCTGCTTTAGCTTTATTTAAAGTTAAGAAAACACAGAGAAACTGGAGAGCTATCTTCCACTCTCAGTTTTGTACAAATAAAACTGTTTCCATTATATAGCACAATCAGACATTATATAGCACAATCAGACAAAGTATAGAATCTTTCTTACAATAGGAAGCAAAAACGTCTCATAAAATGCTGTTATATGCCTTCCTGAAAACAACTTTCCTGTCACTGTTTAGCTCCATTGCTCTTTTCGCTGGACTGCATTATTCAAAAAATAAATAACTCTAAAGACAATCACTTCTACACGTGACAGAGTGAATGAAGTTGTATGAGAACTCAATTATATTAGATAAATGATGGAGGACATCATCAGAACAGTAAGCTAGACACTAAAGCGCTATTTAGGAATCCACCCAATATAAAATTCTGTCACTACACCCTCTTTTTTTGCAGTCCCAACCTCTGACTCTGCCACCACCCATATGCTGAAGGAGGAACTGCTGAAGTGAGATTCCTATTTTCTACTTGTAGGCTCTCAGCATTAAATAAGTACCCTGACAGCATGAGGCCAAGTGGGGAGTCTCCAATGGATGTATAATACTCTCACACACCTCTCTATCCAGGTAAGCAAGAATCATGATCAGAGTTCAAGGACATATTCAAGCCAGGCAAAAACAGTCAATATGGGTGTGAAGCAAAGCAAGCTAAGAGTGGGGCTTGGGAGAGATAGGGTGGTTGGGGAAGAGAGATGGCCTGGGAAAGAGTCCCAATGGCCAGGTAGAAGGCTGCATTTGGCCCCCAGACCTGCTCTAAATGCTCTCACTCATTATGCTCATATCAGTCGCCACATTCCCAAACCTATCTCCATTCTAATTCCATATATCTAACTGTGTTTGTGAAGTTACCTCCTGAGCATTACATGGTTGTTTCAACATAATTGTGGGGAGAAATGTTGATTTTTCCATTCAAAATGTCCCCTCTCCTCTTATTCTCTGGCATAGTTATACATGTTATTATACTTCCTTTGTTTCCCAGACACACAACCATAGGTAATCTTTAACTTGCTTTCCCCCCTCCCTCTCACTCTCAAGGGAGGCCATGTGGGTATGTCTACAGATTAATTGAAGACTGCTTTGGGGCAGTCTTTAGCATTATAATTTTGGAACTAGCCAGTTAACAGGTGTACACCATTTAGATACAGCAGGTGGGATACCAGTGAACTCACAGAAGTTGATAACATCTGACTGAAGCCAACTACCAGCTGCCTACATTGGCAAACAATCCTCACCCACAAGGAGAGGATTTGCAATGAAAGCCTTTAATTAAGAGCTATACATTTTTATCACACAAATCTAATGGAGTTTATTTCCATAATGGGAAACAGCCCCTTATGTTTGAAGGCTCTTGTAACATTAAGTAAGTTATCAAATGCTACTGATGCTAAAGAATTAACCTGTTATACTGTATTTTCTCTGGGGGGGGGGTTGTATAAAGCCTGTTCCACAATAATGGGACACATTTAGCAGCTGTCTTACTGCCTGCCATCTTTCTCAGGGATGGGTAGAAAGGGCACCCATAATGCCACATTCTCTGTTCTTCATTTCTTAGATGTTAAAGGAGCAGACATTTCCTGTGCTACAAGCCCACCCATTGTTCCAAATTAAAGATTCATTTGCCTTTCTCTGGAACGAACAACACTGCATTCATTAAGAGTCCACAATGCTACCCTTTGTGGTCTTGCTTAACAATCTTTGGGAAATGTAACTGGACAAGCCTCGGAGCATGAAAAATGAGAAAGGTTCAAAAAATAACAAGCCCAATACAAGTTGAGAGAAAAGTTGCATCCCACTAATACCTCCCACCTTTTGACCTATAAGCTGTAGGGAAAATGCAGTTCACATTTATTTGCTTACTTGAATTATATTGGCTTTCCAAATCTCAGAGTGACATCCATTTTGATACAAAAATCACAATAAAAAACCAACTCAAAATCAAAAGCCATGCAGTGTCAAAAATAGTAGTTTAAAAGTTCCTTTTTTTAAAAAAATCCATTCACTATTCATAGTCCAAAAGTCAGTCTTCATCTAATGACCCGAACCCTTTCTGAAAAGATTGGTCTTGCATAACCATTTGTAGGCCAGCAGAGATGCATCATATTGCACCTCCTGCCAGTGGTCATTCCCCAGCCTGAAGCTATAGGTGAAAAAGCCCTGCTTGCTGCTGTAGATGACCATACTTCCTGTATAGAGAGAACCAGTGCTTTTTTTCTAGGGGAAAAACGTGCTGGTACTGCATACCTTTGAGTACCCCCAGAAGAAGAAAAAGCACTGGAGTGGACAGGAAGCAGGACTATCAGGTGGGCATGTTCACATGATGCAGTCATATGCGAACAACGAAGCTTCTAACTTCTGACATTGTAGAGTGGCCATAGGGCATCACTAGGGGCTGATGCTCCTGATTGCTTCACTCACCAACTCTTAGCTCCACCAACCTGCACTCTGGTCAGGGACCGAAATAAATCGATTCATTCATTCCACCAACTTCCTTTCCCAAATCCCCCTCCCCCTTACTCATTGCCCAAGCCCCCTCCCCGTAGCTCCTCCCTTTACTCCTTGCCAATCCTCCTGTTATCTTTTGGTAATTTTAGGCATTGCATCTGGTGCTCCTAACAGAGACTTGTTTTCTTTAGTCATCCACAAGAAACCTACATTCATTAGGAAATTCAGTTGGCAGGCTTGGCAGGCTAGAAGGACTCAACAGCACTTGACACTTAACTTACAGACCTGTGACTACCAAGGGCTAAACTATTGTCTTCATTTTGAGCTCTTTAAAGTACTGCTTCGCTCTGGTTTTATTTTACTTTTTCATTTCCTACTGACATCAGTACTGTCAAATGAAGGATTGTGCTGGGAGTCCCCAACCAGCCATGCTACACGGCAAGGTGGTTTGCGATGGCATGCAAGATTTGTAATGCTCTCCCCACCTGAGAGCTGTGTCACAGGCCTTAATACCTGCCTGCTGGGCACCAGTAGTTCTAATATTTGGGAAACAGCATCCGGAGGCAATTCCTAGTGCTCTGTTTGGCAGTTTAACATCACTCTAACTGTTTAATGCCAGTTTAACCTCGCGCCACGTCCTTGTGCGTGACAAATCCCAATACCTCTTTGGTTTAAGAAGCTTAGCTTAATGATCCAAGTGGCATAATCCTTCTGATAAGGAAGATTAAGGGTCTGCCTGGAGACTTGTAAATATGATTGCCAGAATAAGGCTTTGTTTTGGGGTTGTTTGTTTTTTAATCTCAATATAAACTGATCTTCTAGGGCAGTGATTCCCTGCCACTGCTACAAAGAGATTAGAGCCCCCCAGTTAATTTCTGAGTACTCGAAAGGGCAAGAAAAAAGTGGTACTTATCTATAAACAATGGGCAGCTAAGCGTCTGTATTTCATAAAAGAAGCATCTTATGTGCTTTTTAAGATACTATATAAGAGTATCATAACATGCTGAAGTTCTAATCTTGGAAACCTTATTAAGTCAATCTAGCCAAGAAGTCTATTAAGCAGGATCAGATGCAATTCTGGATGTGAGGTGTTTGATCAACAACAACAACAAAAACATCTTAGGCACAAATGTTCAAACAGGAGCTCTGTTTATTTGTAGCTACAAACAGAGAATTGTCAGGTGTTTCGATAACTTTATTTTAAAACTAGCCTGCAGAGCATAGGATGAAGGCACTATTGAAAAGGTGGGCCCAAAAGACACAGTTGTCCTGCTTTTAGTGACATGTCATACAAGTGAACCAACTTTGCTTAGTACTGCAAGAACAACCCAATAATCCCCTCTCCCCAACACATTTTAAAAGGTTATAGTAAAAGATAAATTATTAGGTAACACTAGGAGTTAACTATCAGGAAGTACCTCCATTCATTTGGGTGAGTGTTTAAACTCTGTAGAAGATGCTACAGCTGCTGTACTCGGTTTTCTGCTCAGTTAATATTTTATTCCTTACAAAGCTGTATTTTTATAAAGCTTTCTTATCTTCATGCCACAAATTAAAATTTAAGTTGTACCTAGTTCTTGTTCAAGAAATGGAAACATAAAGATGACTTAGTATTTTTAAAACATATGTTATTATTTGTAAGGTGCCACATAACTCTAGCCACATAAATAATTAAGGTAGCCCACTCCTCAACCAATTAACTCAGTGGGCTGAATCCAGGTTAAGTTAGTTGCAGTTTGGGTTCATCCACACTTCTATTGAATTGAATTGGACTTACTTCTGTGTAGACATAGTTAGGATTGCAGTGTATGACATGATTATTTATCCTGTTGACTTCTATGGACTTAAATTCATCTAGTTTCAACAGGATGAATCTTTGCTTAACGATATAATGCTGGAAACCACAATCATAACTCATCACTAGAGGTCTCTGCATAGCTCAAAAATGACAAAGCGAAAAGTTAACTGTAACTGTAATGTCTTATATGCAAGCATTATCTTAAACCATTCTGCTACATGAGCTAAATCCTGGCACAGCCTTTGTTTATTTGAGGATGGATTATTATAAAATAATGTTTTAAAATGTAAATTTGTGAATTTAATGGTTTCAGTGAGACAGTATTGATGAATTGTACTCCAAGAAATGTGGAAGTATGCAATCATATAATTTTCTTCCCAAATCATATTTATTGTTAACTTTATTCCCCAAAAGGGAAAAATAGACAGAGTTTATATGCACAGAGGAGATCCTGGAGAATCATGTGTCATTTTATATACAACCTCAAGGTTGAATTAATATCAAAAGTTCCTAAATATCAGAGGCAGAGAAAGAAAATGTCCCCAGGTTTTCTGTAGATAAACACGATTACAGTCCTGTAGTGTTAATTCAAATGCACTGAGTTGTGAAATTCAGCTAATATAATTAATCTAGCAATATTGTACATCTGCCACGGACAGATAACATGAGAATATTGGTTCAATGGTGTGTCAGAAGCAAATAAACTGTGGTGACTTCCACAATGTCCTCTTTTTAAAAAATCTGTTTCATTACTTTGCAGACAAAATGTATACAAAATACATTCCACAGGTTCGGGAAGGTTTAGCAGAATTGATTTAGGGTCCTAGCTGGAGGGGAAAAGATACTAAAACATATCACAATGTCTAACAAACAAAATATTGGTGTATTTTACTGGGTATAACCTTGTCTGGGTTTCAGGCAAAACATGTACCAAATTAATAATGGCTGCAGGTCTCTGTGTAATTTTTCCCCATTCAATGGCTATGTCAGGTCAGGCTCTTAACATGAATTAAAACTGAAAGGGATATACATATAATGGAAAAGGAAACAGAGTAAGTAAGAGATGAGGCCAGAGGCCACACGGCATTTTTTCCAGCTACTCAGGATTCCTTCTTGCACTTTTTCCTCAGCTAGTGGCTATCTAGGCAGGTAGGCCTTGGGAGTGGCCCCCAACCCCTTTTCTTCATCTTTGAGCTGTGCTTTATCTAAACAAAAGTTCCAGCCAGAACCTGCTTTCATTTATTCTGTTCTCCTGCCCACTTTTAGGAGTTAAACTCGACAAGGTGCAAGAGATCCCTACTGATTTGTCCTGTATCTTATCCAGTTTGGCCCTAGGACTTCCTTCTCACCCATCACCAGTGCTTTTTTTCTTTAAAAAAAGTCTCATTTTCCTACTCATATTGAAATACTGCCCCTCAATGAGGCCAAACTTCAATTCACAAAATGCTTTGGGATTTGCATACCCCTGCGTCACCCCAGAAAAGCACTGCCCATCGCCAAAAGGAAATATGAACTCTCTCCAAACCGCCATGGCGAACTCCTAAACACAAGGCTGCTCTCTTTTCTCTCCCTGCTCCTATCTGAATTTATCCCAGGTCCATAGTTCCCCTATCCTAAGCCATTGCAGGATGCTAATGTCAATGGACAGAAGTTCCCACACAAATTTACTGCATGCTGCATCATGGGATAATGGATAAAAGCTTTGGACAGTTACTCTAGCCCTGGTAGCCTTTCCCTTCTGCATGTGACCTATTAAGATGGTTCATCCCTAGAGACTAATGGGTCTAATCTGTCTACAGAGGGCTCTCGGCAGTTTTCCGGTTGGAATTGCCGGCTCTTCTAACAAAGCCTTGACTGACCTATGCAATACAAAGATGGCCCAGGCAGTTGACATGATTGTGCTGAGCATTCCCTCTCAACTGGCAGAGCTTGGAAAGCTCTCTGGCACACCCTGGAGTGAAGAGCAATGAACTGAGAAGAGAGGCAGCTTCAGGATAGGTGGGGGGAAAACTCCCAGAAAATGTAATTGAACATTGTTGCACATTCGCATTCAACACTGCTTAGTGGCAGCAAGGAAAACAGAGTTACTTCATTTGACAATGATGGTAATGTACAATAATCTACTGAGTAAAATGTTGCCTTTCCATGCAGGAGACTGAGATTCAGATCCCTGTTGTGCCATGAGATTTCCTTGCCATAAGCAGTGGCAGACTTTGGGCTCTCAAATTTCAGCAGTGCCCTGTGTGACAATAACATTTGGCACCCCCCGCCTCTCACTCTCTGTGCTACAGCATTGTTGCGGGGTCCCCTGAAGTGCAATGCTCAGCACTGCCACACGGGTTGCACCACCCTAAAACCGCCTCTGCCCTAAGCACTATTTTGCGCACTAGGATGCCTTGAGCAACACACTTTCAGTCAGCTTCAATTACTTTTATAAGGCGGGCATTAGGAGAAATGAGATAAGAATTGGAAAGCACTGAGCAAATGGAAATGTGTTAGGAGAAATTATAAATAATAATAAGTGGTTGAGTCAGAACTCCTTGGTTCAAGCTTTCCATGGAATATTTATACTAGATATCCTTGATTTAATTGGAGTTGAATTTATCCAACGGAGAGCTATAAAAAACATGGAGATGGAAGACCACCCTGACACCAGGGACGGAAAAACTCAATGCATTATTGATAGGCTACAGAGGCTTTTATCTCAAAGTCATTAACATTTTGAATCAATCCCATATCAGAAGGAACCTGAGGTCATTACCAGCATTTTAAAATTGCTTTTGCTCAAAGAATTTGTTTTGCATGTCTTGTTGTTTTGGACCAAGAAAAACCTGCCTCTGAACCACTTGGCTGTGAATATTGTTTCTCCTTCCTTCTCTCTGATTCTAACATCGTTACATTGTTTTTTGACTCTGGATCAGACCCAAGTACAAAGCATAGGCATCTGACATGTGTCAAAGTTTCCCCTTATATTTAAATAGTTACTTCTCGGACGAAGAATTCACAGAGAGCCAGTGTGGTGTAGTGGTTAAGAGCGGTAGTCACGTAATCTGGGAAACCGGGTTCGTGTCTCTGCTCCTCCACCTGCAGCTGCTGGGTGACCTTGGGCCAGTCACACTTCTCTGAAGTCTCTCAGCCCCACTCACCTCACAGAGTGTTTGTTGTGGGGGAGGAAGGGAAAGGAGAATGGTAGCCGCTTTGAGACTCCTGAAGGGGAGTGAAAGGCGGGATATCAAATCCAAATCCAAGAAATAGAGAATGTTCCTGTCTCAACAGGTATTCTGGCCTGACTCGGGGCAAACATAAATGTGGTGGGAAACTATGGGTGTTTTATCCATGTGACCCATATATTTGGGTGTATAACAATGATTGGGGCATTTGTTTGGAGCATTTGTACCCTGCTCTTCAGCCAAAAGGGCTCCCAGAGCAGTTCACAAAGAATGAGTTAAAGCAAGACAGACTCTGTCCACAAGCTGAAAGACATGACGTATAAGGGGAAATGGACAGGAAGGGGAGATAATTGGAGGGGGGAAGCAAACTCATGTGCCAGTATTCTGGCTCCAGTCCTACAGACTAGGATGCAGAGGGCCAGTGTTCTGCTGGGTGAAGGATATATTCCTCTCGCCAGTGGTCCAGACTGTTCATTTACAAAGTGCTTCTCTCCCTTCTTCTATCAATCCATTTCACCTTCTTTCCCTCCCCAGTTTTCCCAACTCTTCTTCTCTCTCTCCACCATGTGAAATGACCAAGACTCCCATGAGACGTGGTGGACTCTCCTTCCTTGGAGGTTTTTAAACAGTGGTTGGATGGCCGTCTGTCAAGGATGCTTTAGCTGAGATTCCTGCATTGCAGGGGATTGGGCTAAATGACCCTCAGGTGCTTTCCAACTCTAAAGATTCTGTGATTCTACGAGGCAGAAGGCTGTGTGAAAGTATTGCTATATATCAGGGCTTGTTTACTGTGCTATATATAAGCTGGTTGGTGATAGCTTCAGGTCTTCTTTGGGACCATCTTTGTCTTTACTTGCCCCCTAGATGGCCACGTCTTGACTGAAAATTCCCTGTCGGCCAAATGGGGAGGTCTAATGAGAACCAAAGGTTGATGACTGCTATGCACACTTACCTGGAAGTGAGTTCCACTGAACCCAAAAAGGCTTTCTTCTGTTGACACATATAAGATTGTGCTGCGAGTTTCTTTGGTCCCTTCTATTCTGACCCCTTATGTATTCCTTATGTCTGTAGCAGTGTAACAGATTCATTTCTGTGGAATTGGGCTGTTGTTGATTATTTCTTTACGATTTCCATATGTCTTTTCTGCTCTCCGTTTAGTTATTTAAAAGAAAATATTCCATATGGCTAAGAAAAAACATATTTCTAAATATGTTATATATTAAAAATGGAGCTGGGGACCAATTTTTTTAAAGGAAAAAACAGGGAGAGGGGACAAAGATTTCCTATCAAGCTGGCTCACCTCTGATGCTGGATGTGGACTGGGAGAAAATTGCTCAGAGCAACAGAACACATTGAGGCAAGGCCAAGGACAGGGTCAGGTTTTATTTCCCTCACTAGTGCGCATCTTTTCATGTAAAGAATAGACTCCCTACTTCCATATATGGATGGATCAGACACACAGAAAGCTCTCCCTTGACACCCAGTTTTCCTCAGAACTATGGACTCCACACATGTTTACCACACAAAATACTACATTTGGAGTCTGTAGCCTCAGCTATTCAGTCTGGGGAAGTCTGAAAATAGGTGGCATTCCAAGATCATAAGAGAAGGCTTGCTGGATCAGGCTAAAGGCTCATCCTTTGTTCACATTGGCCAACCTGATGCCTATGCAAAGCCTGAAAGCAGGAGCTGCTCTCCCCATTGGTGATTCCCAGAAATGGGCATTCAGAGGCTGGTTAATTCAAAGCACCTCATCAAGCTCCTCACCTAGACCACATGTTTCTATGTTGGGCATGAATCATAGAATCGTAGAGTTGGAGGTGTTCACGGGGGTCTTCTATCCCAACCCCTTGCAATGCAGGAATCTTTTTGCCCAGCGTGAGGCTCAAATCCACAGTCTTGAGATTAAGAGTCTCATCCTCTACCAACTGAGCTATGTGGGTGTTTTATCTTGCTCACATTCCCCAAGCCAGAAGAGGGGGGAAAGTGAAGTGGGTGTGAGTTGGCAGGAACATGAGCAGGGACAAACAAGGCTCATATAGCAGCATTGTGTTCACTGAGATGAACTTCTAACCTTTTGTGGCTAAAGCATAGCTTTAAAAGATGCTGAGAGTTCTCTTTTTATGTTTTTTTTATCATACATCACCCCATAGGGATAATCTAGACATTCCTCCCCCTTTATGGAACGTTTATGTTTGCACAGCTCTATAAATACAGGGCAAGGTATTTCTTCTCTCCTGAAAGGAGATTTTGTTCTATTTGGACCCCACAGAGAGCTTTCTACTTGCATGTGACTATCCATCAAAAATGACATTATCAATTGTATTATGCACAGCTATAGCACAAGAAAAATAATCTGGTTTATTGTTACTGTCATTCTCGCTTGCATCGTTCTCAATACACACTCCTGGTTACAATTTTTCTCCCCTGTTAGAATCTGATAGGGCTAAGCAAAAGAGTCAACTGTGAAAACTAGCTATTCCAATAGTCCTTTGTTGAATATAATACATTTTGACCTACACCTTGGACTTTAAAAAGAATGAATAGGTTTGAAGTGTGCTGGGAAACAAAATGTGAGTGCTTGAAGCTTGTAAAGTGAAATTCAAAGCCAAGTATTTTTTTCATAAAGTGCCTGTCTTTTGGTAAGAGATTTGTGCCCACCACTATCCATAAGATATAGCCTATCTAGAACAGAATCCTAGTGAGGCATACAAAGTGAGGCAAAAAGAACCCCTGCCCTACTTTATAGTGGCAGTTCCAGGTCTGCACTCTTCTCTTTCTCTCTGCTGGGCAAATCTTGCCAAATGAAACATAAGGACAGTGCTCTTCATCGTTGAGTGGAAAATGCCAACTTTTGTATCAAAACTCAAATTCTATAAAAAGTCAATACAGTACAGGCCACACACATGAATACAGTACACACACACACACACAATACTGAGCAACGTTGGAGTAGTCAGGAAGAGCCTCAAAGATTAGTGCTGTAACCATGCCTGCATTCAGAAGGCACTTTATTCTATCTTCCTGACCTTTGTGTATCGTATGATCTTTCACACACCATAAAAGCTATTTCTGGAAATCTAGTAGAATGTAGAGGCATATGAATTGTTCCGCCGGGGAAGGGGGTGGGAAGGGAATAAATTGGAAGCCATGTTAACTCAGAAAGTTGAAGTAGTTTGGTATTGTAATTTGCCTGAGGTTTTCATAATCACACTGTCACCATTACTATGCAATGGTCTTTGGAGGGGTATCCCAGCATACAGTTCTGAGGTTCTAAAACCATGGAGGTGGTACCAAGAACTGGCTCTCCCAATATGTACCGTACATTATGTTTCAGGGAGGGTCACCACTCCCTGGACCCTCTCTCAATGGCAGCAACTAGCTGAACATATCAGAAGGAAAGGGTTCATAACTTGTCTGTTTCATAAAACATAGGCAAGTTATGGACCCTTTCCTTCCAATATGTTGGGCTAGTTGTTGCCATTGAGAGAGGATCCAGGGAGTGGTGACCCTTCTTCTCATGAAGTTACAGGTTTCAGTAGACTAACAGCTTTTTGTGTTCATGTTTGTCCATTCAATGCTTTGAAGATGCATTTGGAGTCGTGAACACTTCTAGGCTGGTCCTCCCACTTAACTGAGTCACCACCAGCAGTAGCAGAAGATGTTCACATGCCTCAGCTGCTTGCAGCGATGCCTACATATTCGTGATCTGTTCTTAGTAAATTAGCTTCACTAGCTTAGCAGCACCCAATCTTCTGTGACTTCTTGAATCAATCAGAATGATATTAATGGCTAATGCTATGTTGATTCTTAGCCAAGTAGCAGTGGACTGCCACCTATGAAAGAACCCGAGTGCCCACTCTCATGTGCTATGCCCGCCTTCCTTAATGTAGTGTCCTGCAGATGTTGTTGGAGTTCCATCAGTCAAAGCCAGCATGACCAATGTTCAGGAATGGTGGGAGCTCTAGTTCACTGTTGGGGGATTTCTTTCAGTCCAAGCACTGCATTCCTTTCTGTGTGACCTTCCAAGGGAGACATGCTTGTGGTAGATTGAGCTAGAGACAAATATTGTGCAGAACAATGAATGCATTTTTTTCTTAGTACAGTCAACTAGTTTCTGCACACATGCACACCGTTTTTTCAGAAGGTAAGCAGACTTAACTCACTTCCCATCATCAGCATCGTCATGGATTATCAGAAGAGGGGAGGGCAAGGCAGTTGTGAGTTCAGCACAGTGCAAATACAATGTTGGAACCAATCTGGCATTTGCACCAACCTCACCTCCTCCTTGCCTCTCCCCTTCCCAATAAGCCACAGGGGTAGCAGTTACAGGAGGTCAGGTAAGTGCATGGCTCCACCCACCACTACAGTAGACAGTTTTTGCTTTGTCACCACTGTTCTTTAGAAAAATGGAACATAAAAGGGAATTTGCTGCAGAATAGTCAAGAATCTATTGATTCAATTTAGCTTCTTCCAGAGATAGATCTTTAAGAACACTGGATGAGACTGAGCAGAAATTAGCAGGGCCAGAAGGCTCACTCTTTTATTTCACTGAAGTAGAAATTATTTTGCAGACACCTAAGTTAGAAGTGTGAGTTCCATTATGAATCACTATCCAAAGAAGAATCATGTTGAAAGCTAAAGTGCAGTTTAATTTATGCAAAAGATGGGTTTTACTCTTTGCTAAGAAAAGGGAAGTAATGCTAATCGAGATGTATTTAGAATGGAAGGAAAGCTTTAAAGAAACTTTCTCACACTGTATGATTAGGTCCTGGGACATGCTCATTTATATCTCAGCTAAGAAATGTAGTCGGCCTTCCTTTCATTCTCTACTTTGACCTGAAAATGATGTTCTTACAGGTTCTAATCATGCCAGAAGAGTTCTGAGTCAAGACAAAATGGCAAATGAAAGTTATTTTCTTCTCCACATTGCTGCTCTTCTATTAGCTTCCCAGAAAACACAGCCATTACAGTTCCTCACAATAGTTCTATTCTATCCACTCACACTTCAACTGAAATGGTTTACCAAAGTCTGGACTTGATAGTCATCCGCTAAAATAAATTGATTGAAATGCCACTAAAATGTTTAGGATTATCAGCAGAAACTAGAGTTGAACCCTGCCCAATTCATTTAGTATATCTGTCTACTGACTAGCCAAATACAAAAGTTTATTTAGTTTTTCAAATTTCATTTGAAAATTCTATATAATTTTTTTACAAATATAGGCATCATGAAATGAAGCACCAAGGCTCATGATAATATACAGCAAATAAAATTATCACCAGTTAAAAACTGTTATTGGATTTAAGCTGAAATGCTGATTCACATTTAGAGTATCTGGATGTTTACTGGGAGAGCAGGATTAAGGCCACAGACTCTGTTCTTGATCTACAGATGTTGTCTGGAAAAACCCAATGCATATACAGCTTGTACATATGACCTGCTACCATAGCCCCACTACACAGACACACACTTTTCTCTAACCTTTAATGTGTATGTGACAAGAGCATTTGAATGTCAAATACAGAAGTTTGATTTGTCCAGAGCAGCCTTCCCAAACTTGATCCCTGGTGATATTTTGGACTACAGCTGCCATCTCCCTGACCACAGTGAGACCAGGGCCTCAACAGGTGTGCTATCATGCCAGTCAGAACCACCACCAGCCACCTACCCGAGCATCCAGGAATCTTTTGAATCCCTTAAATCTCCAGGAGCAAACCATCCTAATGTGCCCATTCAGTAAGGAAGAACTGAATGCCCTTGTGATTTTTATAATATCTCCCAGCTGGTTTGAGAAATGTTGTACTTTGCTTCTTCACCATATAGCTTTCACAAACTGTTATAATTTTGATCCTTTTTTATTTTCTTGACCACATGTTTGGCTGATCTTAAGGTTCTGTTGTATGTGTTCAGTGTATGGCTGGTTCTAAATATTTTTAGAAGCCGATTCATATGGGTGAGAGCACATTTCTGTCACTGTACAAAGATTCTAATAATCCAGATCTCTGTTGGAACATATGGTGACTGATAACAGAAACAGCAACTTCTCATTGAAGCAGATTATAAAAAGATAAAGAGGGGGCTCCTGATACCCAAAGTTCTCTTTGGCAATAAATGTGATGCAGCAAGCAATTCAAGACAGCTTGCCAAATAATCAGGTTAGAAAAAGAAATTAAAATAGCGTAGGAGTTAAAACAAATGTTTTCAGGGAGAAAGATATAGGTTTGGAGCATTCTGCATCTATAATTAAACCTTGGCTCATTAAAGTTTCACACATATTTTCTATACCAGGTATCAAAAGAAAAGAAGAATTTGCTCATGGGGAACAAACCAAAAGAAACAAATTCACTTATGTAACGTGTCACAAAAGGATAATATTGTAGGAACTAAAAGGAATAAGTTTCAGTTAAATGAACACCATACACTTGGTAGGGTTTTGCACAAGAAACTTCAGGCAGAGGACAAAAGGAACCGAAATGAAACTTACCAGAAGCACATCTAAACAAGCCCTTACTAAAAGTAAGACAAGCAAAAGAGCTGGGGGAAAGGTTTAACACAGCCAACCAAAGAGATCAGTGAAAATCCATTTTGAGCCTCAAATATGGTAATCATAGAATGAAAACAGAACCATCGAACAACAGTCCGTGGCTGGCTACTCTTTTAGCTCTATGTCAGATCAGTCGGTATGGAGGCCACTACAATGTTCCTACAAAGTAAGAGGAGGACATAACAATGCTGGGTGCAAGAAGGTGAAAGAAAGTCTTTGCCAAGGCGACGGGGGGGGGGAGCAGCAGCATCCACTGACCAGAAACTCTTGGCTGGAATTTGGCCTTACCATGTGACCATTGGGGGGCTTTCACAGACCTTGCTGTTGTAAATCATTACTCTGTGGTTTCTTGCTTTAACCAGTGCTAAGTGGTAGTGCAAATACCTAGTTGTAACTCAGAGGCTAAAATCCCACTTGAAATCCCTTAATCTTCAGGTTCAGAACAAGCTGTAGGCTTGAATTTTCAACTGGGATTACCAATTATTTTTAATCATAAAGAATAAGATTCCCCAGATAGTAAAGTCACAATTCCTAAACTGCTTTAGTTTAATCTGATCCACAGGATGACAGTGCACATGAACTCTGTATACCCAGAGTTACAATGACCAGAATCTTTTGATTTTAAAGAAAGCTTTTCCTGTTGGCTACAAGAAATGCCTATTTTGCTAAAAGTCAGCATGTACCATGGCCAACCTAGCAGGTCGAAAGCACGTCAAAGTGCAAGGTGGGAAGGTAAACCATGTGCTGCTCTGGTTCACCAGAAGTGGCTTAGTCATGCTGGCCACATGATCCGGAAGCTGTCTGCGGACAAACATCGGCTCCCTCGGCCAATAAAGCAAGATGAGTACCGCAACCCCAGAGTCGGCCACGACTGGACCTAATGGTCAGGGGTCCCTTTACCTTTTTTACCATGGTGCTTACTCCCCTGTTGATGTGCTTTGCATTGTAGCTCTACTTTATTAATTATACAGCATGCAATATTTAAAAATATTTTACAAAATACCAGGAATGTGATATTATTTCCCCTGATAACAAAAGCTTACTAACAATGAAGGTAGGGAAGCACTCGTCTTCCCTTTTACATCTTTGTAATCTATTAAATATGACATTTGCAGGTTTTTATTCTAGTGAGGTCTGCCAGATATTTTGAACCTTCTTTTCTGTCCAGTAAAATAATGTTCAATGTAAAAGAATTCGGGATCTTCCAAGAAAATTCATTCTATGAATAGTGTCAGTTTCCATAAACTCAAACATTAGTAATGCAGCCCTTGAACCAAAGTGTTTGCTCTTAAGGATCAATCACGTTAAATTCTATATGAACCTAGGCACATTTTAATGTAGATTATATTAAACGCGAGAAGTCCTATTTCTGAATACATATGCTTGGGATGGAGGTATAAAATGTTTGTCCTTTTAATTTCAGATATGATTGATCCAAATTCTGGACAAGGTGTATTCCAGCTCAAAATATGGGATTCCTTTAGTATGGAACCAGGGTCTTCACAACTGCTAATCTAATTTTGGAGGGAATGGTCTTCTCAGCCCCCAGCTCATTTGGGATGGCTCAGAAGTTGCAAAGCTTCTTCATCAGTGAGGCAAGATAATATCTTTGACCCTTGCATTTTGGGAGCATGTTTAATGCAACTGACCATACAAAACAACTGGAAAGCCTTCTTTCTATTGAAAAGCAATATGGGAGAAGGTAATTGTGAGTGGGAAAGTTCCAGGAAGTGTGCCTTACCATCCCTCCTACTACTTTTCTACCACAAGTGCTCCACTAGTTGTCCTCATCACTACCACATCTGGAACCTCAGACAAAGAGAGGCAATGGCAGGAAGGAAGAGTTTCACCAGAAACTGATTCAACTGTCCCTCCACTCCCTTGTAGAGATGGCAGAGAAAATAGATTCATTTCACGTTTAAAGGCAAACCTATATAAGTTGCATTTTCTGAAACAATACATCAAACAGAATAGCCACACTTCTTTGAATTTTGCAGTGCAGTTCTCTGTTCAAGTAATGCATACAAAAATGAATATACAAAGATGAATGTGCAATAACATACAATAGTATATTGTATTACAGAAAGCTATTTCTGTGTGTATTAGGCAAAAATGCATACAAAAATGTGTATGCGTTTACATGACTAGGCGGCGACAACCCCAGGCCCCAGGGAACATAAGGAAGGAATAAAGACTCTGACAACGTTATATGGAATTAAAATTAGGCCACAACTTTATTAAACTTCTGAATATAGGAAGACCTTGGCTTAGGCCTTGGGCATGTATCCCTCCCAGCCCCCCAGCCGGGGGAAACTGGGGCTCATCAGGGTAAATGGGATATGGGGGTGCTCTGCGAGACGTAAGTGTAGCACACAGCCAAGCCCATATCCCCACACGCAGGGTAGTTCACTGACTACCTTTCAGTGTATGGCCAGTGACACTCATATATATAAACCCTTTAAGAGGGGGACCCTGGAACCCCCGCCGCAGGGTGATGAGTCATCTCATCTCGCCCTCCCCCCATAGGGAAGAAAAGACTAAAGGATTCCCCCCAAGGCCATAACCGCCAAAGTTGTGACAAATTGCTACAGGGAAGACAAAACCTGCCAATGCAGGAAAAAATTCTTCCCAGTCCTTCAACAGCAACCAGTCAAAGACTGTAGCAGCACCCACTAAACAGGAAAAAAAGTTAACCTGCAAACAAGAAATATTAAACAAAGGGAGGGTAGGGAGGGTGAATATCCAGAGCCAACTGCCTGGCTATTGTCGATTCCACCCCCTATTTATAAATGGGGCTGGCCCCACCTCCCAGCAAGAAACTTGATTACTGAGGCTGGGCGTGAACCTCCAAAAATTAACACTGAGAGGCAAGCCAGCCCCTGTTTGCCTGTAAGCTTCCTGGGAACTGTAGCACCACGTGCGATCCCGCAAAGGGCACCCACAATGTAAAGTGTGAGTGCTCATTTTGGATATATTCACATTAAATACTGATAAATTTTCACAAGGATCTTTTCTTTTTAAAAAGGCAAATTTATGTGGAAATGTGAAGAACTGAAGACTAGAAAAATGAGAGAATCAAAATTGGCAGATTTAACCATCCTTATTCTCTCGTGGTTAACTACCCTTTCCCAAAGCTGCCTTGCAGCAAGTAAGCAGGACACCTAGATTTTCTGTACAGGCAGATGTGTTGTAACATGTGGTTTGGAGACTGCACAGCTTCCTATAGAGCATCTCAGAATCTTCCCTACTTGCTCATCATCTGCTTCAGAATTTTGTGTCTTACAGCCAAAGTGACTCCCTTGAAGCCACATTTAAATACTTTCAGGAGACCAGGTGTCTGAACCAACAGATCCTGTGGATATGAAGCTTCTGCCAGGGACGTGTTCTTTAAATATGCTCAATTCCAACAAGTTGCATAGCAGGCTGTGGAGCCCACTGAGAAAGTAGACTGAGAAAGAATGGAGTCAGTAGGGTGGCAAAATCCACATGGAACGAGATACAAAACACTGCACAACTGGATATATCCGTCTCACCCTCACCATTATGACTTAGCATTAAAACAGCAAGAGATCAATCCAGGAAGTTCCTGTGCTCTTACACCTTAAATCTCAAATTAAGAAACTACCTGATATCCTATTATTTCCCTAATTCCTTTCTATAATAATCAGAGCTAATGGTCATGGAGAATAGTTCAATGCTTGACCAATAATAATAAAAAATGAAACAGCTTGAGATGCAATCTTTCAGTGTGATATGAATTAGAACTATAGGAAAATGACCTTCTGCTTTACCCCTTAATTGGGGTGTAGATATCCCAGCCTTGGAGCAAAAAAGGATATATAATATAATGGAACTTTACAAGCATTTTATAAATTATTATTACATTAATTGGGGCTAAATTGCCTTCTTTTAATGTCATGTAATAGTCAAAAATTATAGGAATTGCCACCAAGTTCCTTCCTGCTGCGGAGGAAAAAACAATTTCTCCTCATTATAGGAAATGAGAAGCAAGGCTATTATCATTTCCACCCATCTACTGTGATCGCCAGGAAAAAAGACGGGGGTGGGGACCCAGTCATGACAAACCCATAACTAGAATTAACTTCAGGATCAAACCAGACGGGTTGAATGGCATTCATCTAAATTACTTTTTTATGTCTTTTTATTAACCAAGGTCAAAGCATATTGGACATATATTACTTAGTTTATGGAAGGTAACAGAAACAGCAGCAGGCAAACAAAACCTCAGTGCACTTGAGAGAGACAGTATGGAACATGTCTAGTCCATCCTTGTGTGTTATATTTTGGTTTTGTGAGACTTAGTGTGGTGCTTGCCCTAGAGATCTGTGGGTTTAACAGTGCAGTACCATAACTGTCAGGGACCTGGGTGGTGCTGTGGTCTAAACTACTGAGCCTCTTGGGCTTATGGATTGGAAGGTCAGCAGTTCAAATCTGCTTGTGTGGGTGAGCTCCCATTGCTCTGTCCCAGCTTCTGCCAACCTAACAGATCAAAAGCGCACCAGTGCAAGTCGATAAACAGGTACCACTTTGACGGAAGGTAAATGGCATTTCTGTGTGTTTTGGCTCCTGTCTCAGTGTTCTGTTGTGCCAGAAGTGCTTTAGTCATGCTGGCCACATGACTTGGAAAGCTGTCTGTAGACAAAGGCCGGCTCCCTCGGCCTGAAAGCAAGATGAGCACAGCAACCCCATAGTCGCCTTTGACTGGACTTAACCGCCCAGCAGTCCTTACCTTTATCTTTACCATAACTGTCAACTCAGAAGTACACCTCGTTGAATTCAATAGGACTTGCTCCCAGGTAAATGAGTATAGCATTGGAAAAAGCCTCAGATCCTTACTTGAGAGATATGATGGGGAAATGGTCAGAATGGAGCTTCAAATATCATATCATCTAGCGAGACTGAAAGCTTAAGCCCAGCACCTGAGACTGGGGATCCTTCTTGTTCCATCAGCTTTCCCAGAACAGTTTTACCCAGCGGTAACCCTAACTAGTCCCCATCCCATAATCACATCCAAAGTATGTCCATATGATACAACTGACACCACCACTATCTACTTTTAAGTACAGTACCAGGCAAAAACATTTCTCTTGACTGAGACTTTTGGCCCTTCATTTGAAGGGTTTTAGATATGTATGGTCTCTTTCAGTGGTGGGATGTGTTAGACCTGCCTTTTATATGTTTCACTGTATTCTTAAGTTTTTAGTCTGTTTTAAATATATATAGGTTTTAATATTTATACTATGTTGTAAGTCACTTTGAGTTACTTTTTGTAAAAAAGAAAAGAAAAAGAAAAGAAAAAGGTGATTAATAAATACAATTAATAAGTGGCTGGGGAAACCCAGCCAGATGGGCAGGGTATAAATAATTTATTAGTAGTAGTAGTAGTATTGATGTGAGATGCTCACATGGCTACTGAGCTACGTATATTCATATCAGTAAAGATCAGGTATTGAGAGACTTTTTCTGAACAAAATAGCTGCACAATGGAGTCACCTGCACCTGGAGAAATTCTTCAGTTGTTCTATTGTGTTTTTTAAAAGTTCTTATTTTATTGGTGAAACAGAAGTTGAATAGAGAAAACATAGGAGGAATTTGTTTTGCTCATGATGTCATACAGGTGTTCCATAACACTGAGAGAACAAAACATTGCCATTCCACAGTAAATGTCCAGTGTGGATTTAGAAAAAAGGGCTGATGCATCCAAAAGCAAGTAGAAATAATGAGGTCATTTACAGAACGAAAGGAACTGTGATGGGTTAGAAGAATGGGGCAGTTTCAGGAGCTGCACAAAATGATATCAGTTAGGTGCAGGTAGAGGTGTGTAATGGGTTTCTCGTGCGTAAGTTGCCGCCACTCCTGGCTAGGTTACCTGGTTGAACCCTTTCTGACTGAACAGCCTCTAGCATCGTGACTGTCTCAGTCGCTGGCAGAATCCGTCAGTGGGCGTTTCTTGAACTTCTTCCAGCACAAAAATTCTTTGACGCCTAGTCTCCGCCTAGTCTCCCTACGCGGAAGCCTTCTGCGCAAGGAGGGTGTGGGCAGCGGAGGACCCATACTCTCTCCGCTGGTCTCCGGTGAGGAGTCTTGGAGCCTCCTCTCCGATTCCCCCATCTGCCCCCCTTCTCCACTGGTGTTACGCTGATTTCCTTCCCCAGCAAATGGGCTGCCCCTCTCCCTACTGGAACCCTCTCCGGCATCCCTCTGGAGCCTTCCCTCCACCTCTAGCTCCGATGGCAGTTCCCTGACAAGGTGGTAAAGAGTTCGTGTCCCCAGTGCTCAAAGTATTTTCATATTTTACTGTTTGCTTCCTTGGTATAATTTGAAAAGAGGAATCTCTTGAAGGAGGGCTTTAGAGATATGAAATGATATGCAAGTGGGGGGAAATAGCTTGCGATCAACACTATCAACATGAAGATGGTTCTCGGTATGTACCTAGAGGTCTATGCCACCTTAAAAATATAATATGTGAAGAAGTCTTCATATTTTGTCCAAGAACAATATGATCACTCCTAGTTTGTGAATTCTTCAGGCCAGCTATAAGGAGTTTCTTTGTGGTGTGATTAATGCACCATTCATGCAAGAGCATGCATGGAATTGAAAGAATCTTCACAGCGGGGTAGATGCTGTGGAAGAGTTCCAAAAAAGAAGAAGACGCTATTGCCAATGAATGCCATTCCACTATCACACACAGCTTTAGTGTTATGCTAGCAAACAACACCATCAGAATTTGAAAAGGTCACTGTGGGTTGTAAACAGCTAGATTCTCTTCCCACAAGTGCCATAAGCCTTGTGCATTTGGTTGTATTTAACCAATTAGTGCAACAGAAATGCATCCGTTTAGATTGCTTTATATCTCCTATACGAAGTGGTGGAAAGCTGCAAGCAGGTTTGCCAAAGTGAATTTCCTTAAGAAAAAAAGAATGAGAGGGAAGTAGTACTTTCTTTTGTCTGCCATAAATCTTACATCCTACAGCTTCATTGGATCATCCTGAGTTCCAGTGTTATGAGAGGGGGTGGAAACGTCTTCCTACCAGTTTCTTCACACCATGCATAATTTTATATACTTCTACCAGGTCCCCACTTACTTGCCTTTTTGTTAGCCCCACATGTTGCCACCTTTCCTCGTTGGGGAGTTGCTCTAACCTCTTGATCATTTGGGTTGGCCTTTTCTGAATCTTTTCTAGCTCTACAATATCCTTTTTGAGATGAGGTGACCTCAACTCTACACATTACTCCAAGTGTGGTGTCATCTCTGCTACTTTTTTTCTTAAGAAACGCACCTTGGCAAAACCATTTTCTTAAGAAATGCGCCTTAGTAAAACTACTTTGACTACTGTTTTTATTTTCTTCAGTACAAAAGCCTGTCTTAAGTGTTTAAACAGCGAAGCACTAGCGACTGTGACTTGCTATCTTACGACTTCTCCATTTCTTCCACCTTTTTTTTAAACCAAAGAACCATACTTCTGGATGGTTAGCAAGAAAGAAAGGGCCCACCCATTGATCCTTTTTTGTAGAGCTGCCATGAGGAATTTTCCCCTTGCCTTAAAGATGAGCCAATGAGGCTGTATCAGATCTTTTTGTCTCTTTTGATACATGAGACTGTGGGGCAAAGTTGGAGAAAGCACCAATTCAAAAGTGATGGGTAGTGATGGGAAAGAAAGAACAATAGCTGTTTCCGTTTCTGCTGACTCTTGTGTTTCCTATTCTAACCTGTTCCTTTTTATTTAATTATTTCCCCTCCCAAATTCTGGGCCTAATCATCTTCCTGCTCGGTGTTACAGCTGTGTGTAAATCTATACACAATAGCAAAGTGTCTCAGGCGCTCTGCAGAATTAAATAACTCAAGGCAGCAGATAGCACATTGTATAAATTATAGAAAACAAGGGTCTGAAGTTGTTCCATGGTGAATAAATTAAAGACAAATAACAGCAGGGGAGAGAGATGCGCACTCACACAAAAGGATAGAGATTTGAAAAGAGATGGCTAGTCAATGAGGCAGAGAGATTCAGGAAGGGAGAAGGCAGTAAAAGAACGTGAATCATTTCTCTAAAGACAACAGGCGACACTTGAAAATGATGCACTGAAAGTGAATATTTTAAGTTAGTTAAATCCGTTGCCCAGGAGAATTAAGGAGGGCAGATACATAGTTAATGCCTGTCTTTGAGAGTATGCTTTGAAAGCTTACTTCCATTGTTTCAAAGACTGAGCTTGTTCCATCTTTTTTATATAAAAAAAAGTCTTCTGTGTAGACTTGGGTTTGGTCACATAACATTACAAATGTTGTGATAAAATACCTCTGTGAAATTCATATTGAATTTGCATGTAAAGTTATCAAGAACCAGTGTGTCCTAGAATAGGAACAGATAACTTGTAATCTTAAATACATTGCTGGGCTACAGCTACCATCATCCCTGACCACTGGCCTATTGGGAGTTGGAATTCAACAATGTCGGGGGGCAGATATTCTTCACCCCTGGGCTAGGAGGCATTAGTGCATATTACCTCAAGGACCACTTGAATCCTTATGTCCCAGCTCCAGTGGCAGAGGAAGCTGCTCAGGCGCCTGGGGTGGCACACCCAGGGACTGGGCAAGCCGCCCATAGGGGCAGGGTGTACTGCAGTGCCTCTGGAGTCTGCCTGCCTCCTCCCACTCAGCCGCCCTACAGCTGGGGGGGAGGCAGCGGGTGGATCATTTGGGCAGCATGGAGCCTGCAGCGCGCCCAAGCCACTGCATCTCTCCCAGGAGAGACGCATGGCTTGGGCACGTTGCAGGCCCCACGGTGAGTGCCGCCCGGCATTTTGTCACCCCCCTCAGTGGTGACACCCGGGGCAGCCATTGTCAAGATACACAAAATGCTGTGTGAGATAGTAAGTCTGCAGGTTTGAGTTTGCTAGCTGATGCAACTGGCTGATGCAATCAACCTGCAATACAGTGGTACCTCGGGTTACATACGCTTCAGGTTACATACGCTTCAGGTTACAGACTCCGCTAACCCAGAAATAGTACCTCAGGTTAAGAACTTTGCTTCAGGATGAGAACAGAAATTGTGCTCCGGCGGTGCAGCAGCAGCAGGAGGCCCCATTAGCTAAAGTGGTGCTTCAGGTTAAGAACATTTTCAGGTTAAGAACGAACCTCCGGAACGAATTAAGTACTGTACTTAAAGTACAGAGGTACCACTGTACTTTCTATGGAGGTGCTGGGTCAGAATGACTCAGCAGTAATGTGCTGTCAGTTGATTGGCTGTCATCGGTTTAAAAGAGAAACCTGTTCAGCAGTAAGGTGGTGGTGTAGAAGAGTGTGGTCAGAGAGAGAGTTAGAGGTCTTCCTATTTGCCTTAAGGTGCAGCCAGGTACTCTGTTTGACTGTATGAACTGCTTGTGTATTATAGCCTGTAGATATTTGTATATATAGCTCATAATAAATATACTGCACTGAAGAACCTGGAACTCTGAGCATTTCTGCTAAAGTGCCGCAAAGAATTTGTGACAGCCCTCACCCACCCCTTCCTCTGCCCCTGAGGTCATCTGCAGGATCATTTCTGGTTGTCCCCCTGAGTTGGTGTGGTTCATTTGGCATGGACATGAAACCGAGCCTTTGTGTCAGGGGCCCAATCCTGTGAAATGCTCTTCCAATAGAGATTTGGTAGGCATCTTCTATAAAAGGAGTGGGCAGCCTTTTTGATTCTGTGGGCTAGAATCTTCTTAGGATCAACCTCGTGAGCCAAATCTTACGGTGGTTGGGGCCAGCCACCTGTCAACCATCAGACATTCCAAGGACATCAGGTAATTTAGTGCTCTGGTGTTTTTCAGGGCAGGGATCCTGCTCAGTGCTGGGTTCTTGCTTTGCACAGCACTTCAAAGTGTCCCAACAAACTTTTGACCAATCCCCACCCTTACTTGTGTGACATCTGCAGGCAAACGGGGAAGCCGCTGTCCCAGACATTTTAACTAACTGTAGCCTTAAACAGTGAGTGGCGAGAGCAGAAACGTGTTTTGGGTGTTCATCTTCATTTTTGTCTCTTGATCTTCCCACTCAAGGGAAATTGCATTGCCCCTAGACGAAAAGCAAGCAAATCAATAGCCATTTCAGACACTGTTGTGTTAGTTAACAAGATATTTTATTAAATTAGGGCAGCTTGTAGCAGAGCTGTTCTTTGTTTTATAAATTATGGAACTGTTGTTTTCAAATGAAAATAGAACACTGGCTTTCTTTCTGAAGAGAAAATACAAGACCTTTATTTCAGCTGGCTCTGCTTAGCAGTCCTGATGACTCAGCCAAAGTGTCAGTCCATCTTCTCAAGGGAAATCATGCAGCTCAGCTGTTTAGTAATTGGGTGAAATAGTTAAAATAGGTTAACCTTTGAACTACTGATTCCAATTGCAGATGCCCCCTAACTTCCCTCTTGGGTTCATCAGACAGTTGATATCTCCACATCTGAGAGGCAAGGTATAGCAGTGGAGATTCCCTGCACATAAAAAGAAGTCTTTTCTACCCTCACTGCACAAATAAGTGATGTGGGCACTCAGGACTACTAACACAGTTCCAGGTGAGAACCCAAGGCAGACAAGTCAACAGTTACCCTGCTTATACCCATATTTGAACTATGTATCATGTTAAGTTGTGGGTGAACATATCAGACGACACAGCAATTATTCAAACAGCTCTTGTTTATTCACAGGCCATAACAGAACTGAACTGAAGGGTTCAGCCAGCCTGCTTATATAGAGCTCCACTAGAACGCAACAGTAATCATTTTCTGTAACTATCCAATCACTGAACGTCACTTTCGATCCCTTATTTGCATATGTGGACCTGAACTATCTACAGTATCCCCATGCTGGCCCAGGGTGAGAACTTCAATACATAACATAGCATATTAATCCTCAGTGGCTGATAAGGAGAAATCCTCCCCTTATTTAAAATGGTGCCCAGGTGTGCACCCTGCTGTTATGAAAGGGTGCTTGTTGGTATCCCACCACTGCTCTGCTTTGTTTTCTACTTGATCAGAGTGCTTGATATGTAGCCCACAACAAGCTATCATTGGGTGGATGTTTACTCAGTACATTTCTTTTGTCCTTCCTCTAATTCTAAGTAGCAATATTCCCCCCACCAGCAGCCAGTTGGTTTTTAAAATGAGCATTTTAACATGTGTCCTCCCAGGTTCAGTCTGTTATGTTTTACACTCAGGACCATGGGGAGCTCTACTGTGAAACTAATGAAGCTTAAATTTTAGGGCCCCTAATCCCAGAGGGGCCATGGAAGGGACATCAGTTCACTTTGCTTTGAAATGTTCGGTCTAGTAGACCCAGTTTGTGTCAGAGGACTCAAATTGATTTTAAAAAATTGTATGTATTTTTCAACAATCCCAAAGTTTGAGAGTCAGTGGCCCAGATGTTGTAAAGGTCATTGTAAATAACCCCATTGAAGAAGTTAGAGGTGGTTACCCAGACCTCATTGCTGGTTGTGACAGTTCAAGCTTCAGGGCCTCCAAAATGTCAGTCCACCACTGCTCAGGACTATCCACTAGCAAAATAAATCTAGGACCTAACTACACTTTATTGGGAACCTGGGTTTTGGTCACCAGTGTTGAAGCAATAATTCTTCAACATCAACTTCATTGGACTGGTCGTGTTGTGCGGATGCCTGATGATCATCTTCCAAAGCAACTACTCTATTCTGAACTTAAAAATGGAAAGTGTAATGCTGGTGGTCAACAAAAGAGGTTTAAAGGCTGTCTCAAGGCAAATCTTAAATAATGTAGTATAAAAACCAACAATTGGGAAACACTTGCCTGCGAGCGCTCCAGTTGGAGAACAGCCTTTACCAAAGGTGTAATGGGCTTTGAAGACACTTGAACTCAGGACGCAAGGGAGAAATGTGCTAAGAGGAAGGCATGCTTGACAAATCCACACCATGATCAACTCCCACCCAGAAACCAGTGACCCCACTGTGGAAGGATGTGTGGATCCATAATTGGCTTCCACAGGACTCATTGTTAAACCATGTTTATGGAAGACAATCTTACTCGGCTATGAGTGACCACCAAAGAAGAAGACAAACCCTTAGTATCTCCCTGATAATGGTTGGCAAAAGATATGTATGACATGATGTCACTGCATCCAATATTTCTTCTCTTCCCACTACAATTCATTGCAGGTGAGGTGGTGGGAACGTTGAATACAAAGATGTCTCATCACAGGTTGATTCTTGCACATTACAAGGAAGATGCATGGGGGTTGGAGGCAGGCATGTGTTTCTGTAGCACATACTTCACATTTCCTTATCTCAAGTCCCCGCTGTAATCATTTGATAAATTCTCCAAAGCAGATTATAAAACTTATCAGCTTTTATAGAAAGATAATCTATTGACCGTGAACAACTCACCAAGAGCCTCTTGTCAAAAGGGAGACAGATGAAAGGTTGGAGTTACATGGATTATAAATCTGACAGGAAATGGTGACTTGCACATATATAAAAATTTGGATGGTTTAAAGAAATTTGTCACATGGAATTATTGCCTACCTATCATACATAAGATCCCTTTTAAAAGCTGTTGATATCCTGCACTTTTCACATGACAGCATCCATTTACTCACCAACGCCTTTCTGATCCAATGTCTTATAACATATGAGAAATCACCAGAGTGAAATTATGGCTAATAGAAAACTGCCAATCATTGGCTATTCCTCCAACAAGATGTGACTACCTTTTTAAAAAAAAATCTTACAAAATATTGGATTTTATTGATTTTCAGAAATGCCTTTTCTTCCCATTGTAAACCTTTCTAGGGAATTATTTTTTTAGCAGATAGTACGTAAAGCTATTTTAAAAAATACATTCACTTACTGTCTGATATATTCAAATGTGTCTTACTGGCATTTCCCATTCAATCTAATCATATTTTATTAAAATAACAACACTCTGTGATGTAAATGCACAACCATGCCTATCGAAAGGCGTACAATCTCATATACTCTGAAAGCTGATCCATGCTCTATGAAAGAAGGTATATTTGCTGCATACCAGAAGAAAGAAAGTGTAGAGAAATATCCATCTTCAAAGGTGTAGGGTGCATCTCCACAGCAAACGTCTCTGAATGTTTGGATATATGCATCTCCCCACTTCAAGCTTTCCCAGTCAAAAGAAGTGTCATAAACAGGACTACTGTAATGCCTCATTTTGATTTTCAGATAAAAAATGATGAGGTAGGGTGAAATGTTTTTCTCTGAAACCTAATTGTTCACCTTTTTTTAATTAATTTTTGCTGGCATTGTATCTTCTGTCTGTTCCTGCTTTGGTGCCATTTTCTTTTTCTCAGTTCTGATCTGTCTTCTTCCTTGGTTACTCACATAGTGAGGTCCACATAGAAAATGGGATTTAATGACATCATTACATCCATGAGGGCAAACCATTAAAATTGAGAGTCAGGGCAATGCTTCTTGGATCAGTCATATGGGACCACCTAGTGCAAGGGTAGCCAACATGGTGCTATCTAGATGTTGTGGACTACAATTCCTATCATCCCTCATCATCAACAGTGCAGACCAGGGCTGATGGAAGTTGTGTCCACATCATTAGGAAGGGATATATCACATTGCATAACCTTGACATAGTAAATGTGATAACATCAGGATTGTCCTGTGTTCTCCCAGATTGGGGTCCCAGATGACGATAGGTTTAAACCAAGGCACTTGCTGTTAGGGTGGAGGTGTCATATTTCAGAAAGCAATACTTAAATATCATTTACAAATCTGAGAAAAAAGTGGTTTTTAGCTTGACAATACATTCTTTTGCTGATTAGCATTTTAAATTTAATTTTTAAAAATGCTAGTCTATCAGTACTGGAAGCTTTAACACTCCTAGGGCTTTTGAGGCTAGTATGGATTGAAAATCAAAATAAACAAGCTGACTGAGCACTGAGGAAAATTAATTATAGGGTGACAGTTGTGACTAAGGGTGAGCTGACTGAATCACACTCTGACATTACAACACAAAATTTTAGGGAGAAGAGTTTCTATAAGATAGGAAATGGTTCAGTAGACTGATTTGAAACTTGGAAGTCTCAAGATGTATGTTTCAGGATGGTCAATGCCAAATTTAGAGTAAAAAGAATAAGGAATTGCTTTTTTGAATGAGTTTCATGACAATGAGGAACGGGGTGTATTTTTACTACCACTGACTTTGCTGGGACAATTTTTCAGGAACCTTTGTTTGGATTGTGCTCTTTGGGAAATGGATGATTGGTTTAGGTCAAAAGGAATATCTAGTGTGTGCTTTTATCTAATCGTGCTTTTGTTAAAAAAATAATACTTATTTTTGCAGACCAAGCCTCAACCTTTACGTTCAGATAGGTAGGGGTGCCATATGTCAAAAAGTAAAAATCAGGACCCCCCCCCCAAAAAAATGTTGAGCTTTTTCTTCCAAAAACACCAAAAAAATGCCGTGGGTTTTTTTTCAGTTGACTTGCCTAAGATCTAGGACAAAGCACCACCTTTCCAAAATGCTCCCCAGATGTCAATTCCACCTTTGAAATCCCAGTAATGTCCAGGGAAATCCAGGCGCATGACAGCCCTAAGATGGGCCAAAATGGAAAACATTTTTAATCACTACCACCATACTGTGGGGAATAACACCTGCCAGCAAATGCTTAACCAGCACATCAGGAACATGGTTCCAGCTACTTCTTACTTCTTTTGTTTTCAACTTGTAGAGACTATTTTGAAAAATATTGTGATAATTCAAAAGCATGAGACACACATATCTAGCACCTGAGGTAGAACGTTTTGCCACCTCAGAATTCTCACCACATTCTATTCCATGTGTAGATCAGGCATCACATGAGGAGGGTTAAGTCCAGAGATAACTGAGTGCTTATACATACAGTAATCCAATTTTAATTTTCAAATTATTTTCTCTCAATGATGCACCACCACGAAATGAATATGATGTACAAGGGCTCCCTCTTTTTAAAAAATACAAAAAAGGTTTAGAAGGCTTCATAGATATAATTCAAGATATAAAGGTCTTAGATTTATATCTGCAATAAGAGTTGCCACAAGGCTTGTAAAGAAAATATGGTGTGGTTTTAAAAAAAATTGAAATGCTGCATTCCACTCCAATAAAGCGTTTCCTCAACATTACAAATCCTACCAATACAGCAAAAAAGGAATATTGTGCTAGTGGAAAATTGGAAATGAAGTTACCAGGGAGGGACTGTAAAGCAGTCAGAGTATTAAGTGGAGGCTTCATAAATGTCCTTGCAAAGGGAGGCACTGGAGAAAAAATATGGCATCTACACTAATGCCGGCTAAGCCTCAGTCCATCTAGATAAATCCAGGGCCTGGGGAGTCAGGGAGAGAAGCTGCAAAGCAACTGCATTGCTAGACAAAGATGGTGGTGGGTCATTTGTGAGCAATAAAAGAATCTGAAAGGAACATGAGGTAATGGATGGACATGTTTTCTCGAGGGAACAGAGCAACCTTTACCAACCAGGTGCCCTCCAGATATTTTGAACTATAACTCTAAGCAGTCTCAGCCAGCATGAGCTCCTTGACAGTTTGCTTCACTTGTGACTCCCAGCAGCTGGTATTCAGAAGCATACATACTGGAAGAAGAACGTGGCCATCGTGGCTAGGAGTCACTGATAGCCTTGTCCACCGTGGGTTTGTCTAATTCTCTTTTAAAGTCATCCAAGTTGGTGTCCATTATTATATACTGTGGGAGCACATTCCATAGATTTACTATGCACTACCAGAAGAAATACTTTCTTTTGTCTTCCCTGAATCTTATAGCATCCATCTTCATTGAATGGCCCCTGGTTCTAGTATTATGAGACAGGGAGAAAAACCGCTTCCGATCTACTTTCACCTCACCTTGAGTAATTTTATAAACCTGTATCATGTCCCTCACCTTACTTGCCCTTTTTCTAAACTAAAAAGGCCGAAATGTTGAAACCTTTCCTCACAGGTGACCTGCATCCCCTTGATCATTCTGGTTAATAATAATAATAATAATAATAATAATAATAATAATTTTATTATTTATACCCTGCCCATCTGGCTGGGTTTCCCCAGCCACTCTGGGCAGCTCCCAACAGAATAAAAAAAGTGATAAAATATCAAACATTAAAAATTTTCCTAAACAGGGCTGCCTTCAGATGTCTTCTAAACGTCAGGTAGTTGTTTATTTCCTTGACATCTGATGGGAGGGGGGTTCCACAGGACTGGCGCCACTACCGAGAAGGCCCTCTGCCTGGTTCCCTGTAACTTCACTTCTTGCAGTGAGGGAACCATCAGAAGGCCCTCGGCGCTGGACCTCAGTGTCTGGGCAGAACGATGGGGGTAGAGATGCTCCTTTTATGGACCTTTTTGAACTCTACAATATCCTTTTTGAGATGGTGCGACCAGTATTGTACACAGCATTCCTAGTACATTTATACCATAGATTTGTATAACAGCATTATTATATCAGCAGTTCTTTTCTAACCAATTTCCTGATGATCCTTAGCAAATAATTAGATCCCCCCCCCCACTTTATAACTGCTCTACACTGAGCCGACATCTTCATTGTTCCCAGTTCCCAGTTAGTCCACAACATCTGCAGGGCACAACAGGGACTATCCCCTGCCAGTGGTGAACTGATGTCTCAAAATAAATCATTATTAATACTAATAATAACAACATTATTACGATAAATAGGATAAAGATCAGTTCAAGATTTAAATTAAAAAACACCATTTAGATTAATTAGAATCTAACCTGGCAGAAGTCCCCACATTAGCCTTAGATATAGATCCACTCTCATATTAAATTGTATCAAAAAATTGTGTTATTGCATGCTAGGTACTGGAAAATGAATACATAAAATATAAATATCAGTGCTGAAATAGAAAATGTTTTATTTTGAATATAAAATATTACTGAAGATAAAATATAGGCTATTGAGACACATCTTGACACTATTACCACATAGTATGAGAATATCTGAGGAACCCTTGGCTTTTCAGTTACCATCTTCAATAACCAAGATCTGCCATCATTGAAGACACATAAAGTCTCCAAAATGAATGACTCTCTTTATCCATATCCAATCCAAACATTTAAAGAACTTTATTTAAAACAGCTATCTGGGGAGAAGAGTAAATGAATCTCTAGAGTGTAAAACTCCCATCTGCTTCATTTAGGCAGTTGATGGCCAATAAATGCTGGGGAAATGGATTCAAAATGAAGAAAAACTAACATAGCTTGTTAAGCACCAGCAGAAATGACATGGCAGCCATTTGCCACTGTTTGATCAGAGTAAGAGTTACACAGACTTTCTACAGGAGTGCAACATGCTATCATTGCATTTCCTTGCTATTTGTTGCAGGACTGTGACTTACAAACTTCAACAGAATTTATTTTGACTACCCCTTAAGCTACAGTTCTAAGTATATGTACTTGCAAGGAGGTTCTGTGCTATACATGGCAGATTCTTTTCCCCAAGAGAGTAAATTGAGAGAATTAATTCATGTCATTCTGCTACCAAGAAGAAAGTGAAAAGGAGGATACACATAGAAAGCTGTCCTATAAGGAGTCAGACCATTGGTCCATCTGGCACAATACTGTCTACACAGACTGGAATCGCTAACAGACCTACTGGGAGATGCCAGGGATTGAACTTGGAATCTTCTGCATGCAAAGCAGGTGGGCCTTTCCTTTAATGTGATTAGGATTGGGCAGCATGGGACCAATCCATCCAAATGTAAGCCCATTTAAGAACTATCTGTTTTACTGAGCATGTTAAATAGTTGCAGACTGGGCCATGATTTCAAATGGACAGGTTTAAATTTATATATTGAATTTTTTTCAGCAGTATCTTCAGTTCCTTCTGCCAACTTGTGTTCAGTGAAGTAGAAATATAAAGATAAGGAAGACAAATACTGTTGAATTTAATCAGATATTGAATGTTTTAAATACCTGTGTTTAACTGTTTTCATTGAATTTTAATGTTTTATATTTCTGTAAACTGCTTAAAGGTTTTCTTTCGTGTGTGTGTGTGTGTGTGTGTGTGTGTGTACTGGAAGGCATATCTTCCATTTTAACTGAAGTAATATCTTCAATTAGAGTTGACCCACTCCATGTTTTTCCTACCACAGATTCTGTACCTTCAGCAACAGCATGTGTATATAGACATCTGCAGTTTTATTGCATCAAATTATCCATCTCAGATGTGAATGTTGTGGACTGTAAGGGCTTAGAGAGAGATAACAGTACTCAGGAATATGAAATTCACCTTTTTGGATTTCTTACTTTTTTGTTTTAAAAAAATGTACACAAGTAAATAAAATTCTTAGTAGCAACTGGAGCAATTTAAACTCCACTTTCTATTGTGAAATGTAGATCGTGTTCATTTATCCCAAATAAAGAGTTTGTCCCAACTACAGTGTTTATCCTATATACACCATAGAACCTTGCACACACCAAAAAACTAGATGTACCCCAATCTCCAAGTAGTGAGGGACTTCAAGGGTGCAAATATGTAGCTCATGTTCAGTTTCCTTGGGATGAAGGGCACTGCAGATGGGATGCATTTGTTTGTCCTGAACTGGGT
This sequence comes from Podarcis liolepis, assembly GCF_965112155.1. NCBI lineage: Eukaryota > Metazoa > Chordata > Lepidosauria > Squamata > Lacertidae > Podarcis > Podarcis liolepis. Next base: position 56,161,071 of record NC_139556.1, on the reverse strand, counting down.
TTTGCTACCCAACCCACTGCCCCCTCTTCTTTAACAGCTCATTTGTCGATGGCTTTATTTCATTTCTTTTGCTTTCCAAGGAAATATATTCCTCTTTGCTGAGCTAATAACAATAAATAACACTGTCGATCTTGACTACTTGGAGCAGGGAATCTTCTTCACATAATATGCTTCATGCTTCCCTGACTCCCCCCCCCCCCCTTACAATGCACCAAAAAGCTAAGTTGTTCCTTGTTTGAAAGAACAGTGATAATATAAAAATAAAAGACCTTAGGCATAAGCATGGCAAAAGCAAGGAAATGGATGTCTTCTTACACATGTCTAATATCATAGATGCTATTGACCTCAAGCAAAGTTGATTGCTTTAATAGTTTCCCTGTAAATCTTTGCCTGCTTCCCTATTTACCAAATATATATATATATATATATATATCCATGCCCCTGTCATATAGGGGCTGTATAATGCAGTTTAGTTTCCTTTGGATGAAAGTACAGTGGTTTCTTTGAAATATTTCCTTTATTTACAAGTATATAAATAGGGCACAGAAGAAGCAAACAGGCATTCCTATTTCAGGCAGTAAGCATCACGTGCGGCTCCTCCTTTGATGGCCCCCAATCCAGCTAAAAGCTTTCAGATCTCTCACTCTTTTCCTGCTCATTCTAGCTGCATGCATACCTTTTTGCTGCTCATGTGTATCCTATTCATGGTCTCCTCCCCACCTGGCTGGAGAACAGCCCATTCAGGAAAGATCCATTGTAACCAAATTAGAGGTAGTTAAAGGCATATGTGAGGATATTGTGGGGTCATGTGGACTAGCCCTCCACCAGTCACATCCCTACTAGTCATGGTATGCACTTGGCATGATGTGTGTTTAAGGCCCCGATTCACAGTTACCAAGCACACAACGAGCCACTATATTGGTGGCAAGTGGGAATGACGACATAGGGATGGATGCGTCTGTCAATTTTTGTTGCTCTTGGTTTCTCATTTTTCTATTCTTAAGTTCAGTTTCACCAATTTCCACATCTGTTTGCATTTTTTTAAAAAATCCTCATGGAAATTCATCAATATATTCGTGCAAAATTTTCCAAATGCACACATTTCTGCAAGCATTCCCACTAAAATGCACACTTTAGAAAGCATTTTTTCCTGATATAATACAATTTACATTCATTAATATATAAGCATTTATGTGAACACTTTCCCCCACAAAATGAATATTTTGAGCATATTCTTTGGTCAGCAAACTGTTACAAAATCTAGAGACATATGAATCTCAAAAGACAGTTACTTTTTGTGGCAGAATCCGAGATCAGGGAGAAGAGTTGGTGGAAGAAGACTGGAGGAAATTTAAAATGTATTTGCAGAAATATTGTAAAATTTTTGAATGTTGAGGACATTGAAATGAAATGCAGGGGTTTTAGCAACAAGGTAAAATGCAAGATTGGATTAATAAATAGATAGACTAACAGGACATGAATTTGCTGAACCAACTTTTAAAAGGGATACAAAAATGGGAGACGTGAGGGAGTCAGGAAAATAAGTTAACCAAAGAGGAGAAATTAAGAAAGAGAGAATTTTTATCTTTTTATATGTGCTTTTTTATTTTCTTTTTTGTGTTTAATGTCTGTATTTTTGTATTTTGTATTTTATAATTTTGTATCTTTTTTGTCTTTCCTATTTTTTTTAAACTCTTTTATTGTCAAAACCTAATAAAATATCAAAAGACAGTTACTTTTTGGTTCATGTATTGTTTTAGGAAGTGTGAACTAGGTGGGTTCACGCTAAAATGCAAACTGAATCGAATCCTTCCCCAATCCCTAACGCCTAACATGTGCAGCCTTTGCTTTGTTGGTGCTCATTTGAACCCCCTTTTAACTTTGTTTCATTAAAGGCCCTGATTCCCACCAGGTGAAACTTTAGCCAAAATCATAATGAAAGACCCAATAATAGTAGCAAGGCAGTAAACTCACAGTAATGTCTTCTGAACTGTGGTTCGCATTCAACCATCCTAAGTGTACCTGCTTGCCCTCTTGAGTGGAATATTACTTTACATCAAGATTACAGTTTATATCTTATTTTCTAAATAATTCAATGGGTGAGCAAGGAGCAGCTTTATAAAAAGGAAGACACTGTCAAACCACACTTTTTCAACTGACACAGATATAATAATTGCAAGATGTAAGACCTTTGGAATCCCATGAAGCCATTTTCTGTCATACTGATTCACCTGAAAGAAAATCCTAAGTGCCAGCATCTCTCTTTCACTCTCTTAATATATTCAAGGTTAATATCTCTATGTACTTTCATTTTGTAGTGAGTATTAAAGATGGATTTGAGCTATGACATTTATTATTTGTAATATGGGAGTAACGTGGAACCTATTCAGACTTTAATAGGGCCAGTGGCACACTAAAACCTCTTCAGCCTTTCTTGTGAGACAGCCAACTTTCCAGAATGCCGGCATTCACATTTCCACTTAGCAGAGATTCAAAATGGCAGCCCCTCTTGTTTTTCCAGTCTGCAAAAAAAAAGAAGAAAGGCTGAACTTCTGTTCCTGCTGTTCAGGAACAACAAACATACTTTCCAGAAGTTGTTAGACTTCAGCTCCCACCAGCCTCAGCTGGCATGGCCAGTGTTAAGGACCACCGGTTCTCCCTGCCTGCTATAAATGAACACTGCCACCATTTCAGGACCCCGATCAACTAAGAATATTAACTTATTTTCTGGCTACAGCAGTGGGTAAGGAGCACCTTCTGAGCAATCTTCCAGGGATGAGCCAGAAGCAAATGTGGGTAGTGCAACAAGTGTGGATTATGCCTTTGGACATTCTGTTCAGGCAAGCAAGAGGCACTGTTGGAGTTCAAGCCAGACAAAAACACTTGAACAAGGGTTGAAGTAGGGCTGTTGACTGCGATGGCTGGCGGGAAAGGATAACCTGGAGGGAGTCCTGAGGGTCAGGTAATGAGACCTGCATCTTTGAATACCACCCTTTCGTACTTGAGTTGTTCTTTGGAGTTTCAGGGGGACAATTATTTTTTAATGTTACAGTTTGTGTGCTCTTATTTTAATATGTAAGACACCTTTGAGAAATTTTTATTCAGAAAGGTGGCGTATAAAGGTTTTAAATAAATAAATATTCTGTTGCCTTTACCAGCCAAGTAAAGGGATGGGACTGGGCTCTAAATTTTGAAAGTTTTAAAGTGTCTAAACTGAATTTGAAAAGGAATTTTAGTTGCCTGCTGAATCCTAAGTTTCAACATTTTGAAATATTTTCACCTGTGCAAAAGTGGAGGACAAGAAGAGTTGAAAGGCATGGTATTTGACTTCCAATTTTATTTTATTTTATTTTAGCAGAAGTCAACCTGCTTTCTTCTCTTCCTCTTAGACGCACACAGCAACTCCTTTCTCCCTGAACTGTATGCTAATAACCTTTCTTTTTTTTCAATTATACTCCCTATAGAATATCTCTATTGTTTTATGTACGCAAGAAGTGTTGTTAAATTTTAATCTTTCTCGGCTCCACAGCAGGCAACTTAGAATCTCAGCACAACTGTGCATTCACTTCTCCTCTGTACATTCATAAATTCTTGCAATAGTAAAAGCTTCTAAGTAAGTTAAATATCTTTAAATCACCCTCTTCCCCCATATCCTTGCTTGTTTATTTATTTTGCTGCATGCCAGGAGGTTAGTTCCATTTCATTTTAATTTTTATTTATTAAGCGCTCCCTACATGTAGATTGCAAAATCCAAGCCTGTTTTGTTGTGCCTGGATTAGGAAAGCACCACCTGCCGATTTCTCTCCCCTTTCTCATTTGTGTAAAGCTAGGCGGGTGCTACATTATCCCAAAGGCAGACAAGACTTATCTGTCACTTGCAGAACTCGTCTAATGTATGTGTCAAGGCTCTCAAGAACACTGTCTCAGCGATAGAAATATAATGGGTAGGAATATGGATGGGTGGGTATTAAATTAAATGTCAACTCTGACCTTTAGAGGTCAAAGACTCAAAGGCTGGGGATGACAGATGCATTTTTGAAAGTCTTTCAAGAGATTTGACAGTGCACTGCAGAACTAGCTTTGCAGCAATGTGTACTCAGAGGAAAGTCGCTTGAGCTCAATGCAGTCTCTTGGACGGCCTGTTTTCCTGGAAAAGCACACAGACTTCACTGAGCAGAGGCGGTTTTAGGGTGGCACGACTGGTGTGGCCGTACTGGGTGCCACACTGCAGGGGGCACTACAACAATGCTCTAGACGAGAGCATTAGAAGCAGGGGGCTCTCAATCACACATGGCACCACTGAAATTTGAGAACCCATAGTTCGCCAATGAACTGAGAGTACCATAAGCAGATTAGTGAACACTGACACACCTAAGAGGTTGTGCCAACAGGGCTATGTAATGAGGACTGCAGTGTATGGAGTTTTAAATTGTGGGGAAATGCACACACACATGTACCAGAGTATATACTCTCACCACTTTGGCTTTTGGTCTACCTAAAGGTTAAAATCACTGCTTGCACACCAATCTCTGTTTCCATCACCAATAAACCATTGCACTACACTTAAGAAGGCATAACGTGCATGTTCTTTCCTTGATAAAGGTTATCTCAATTTAGAAGAAGAAAAAGTCATGTAATACATGAACAATTTTTGTCTTTTCCAGTAATATCATTCCCAAGAAGTAGAGCTTGTGTCACCTTATGGAATCTCCATGACCTTAAGAGGATGCTATTGCCATCAAAATGCAATATTAATTAGATCAGTTTCAGCATATCTTATTAGATTTGGAACCACTACAAGTAAAGATTGCATGGCTTCAGGCGAAATCTGACAAGCTATCAAATAGGTCAACTACAGAGTCTTCCCTTAGACCACAAGGACTAATGTAATGTTTGATCTTGATGGTGCCTTTTCCACAAGTGCTAATTAGAATAATAGTAATTTCAACCTTCATTTCAAATCTCCACCTTGGTTCAAAGGAAGGCCTTGGTTTGAATCTGTCAGCATACTTCTTAATTATGCAACCTGCTAAAAAGCTGAGCTAATTAGGAATTGCGTATGCCTATAGACACAAGCTGCATCAATGCATTCTCCCAAGGGGCTTTGTCTTTTTTTCTTTCTTTTTTTTTAACAAGATCATTTTCAGCTATAATTGGGCAAGCACACACAAAAAGTGGTAAATAGGAAATTAGCAAACATTTAAGGCACACTAAGGAGCTAAACAGATTGTGTGGTGGAGGTAGGAGAATCTGTGCTGTTTAAAATGATTTAAGATAACTAAACCATCAAGTGAGAAATGATCATAATTCTCAATTGCGGTTTTTAAGGAAATAGGTATAGAAAATGTTTTGTTTTGTTTTTTTAACCAGGGAAATGATGGCACGTGTTACTGCAGCAGACATAACATGCCTGTGCATTTTATCATCCAAACAAGGATTTGGCAGAGGAGGGATTTCACTTTTTATTCTGAAACAATGTATTTAATTAAATCCCATTGAAATTAATACAATTCTGAGCCAAAGGGTTTCATACACTACAGATGTGCTCTAGATCCATCTGACCCAAATTACAGTCTTGGAGTGTTCGTAGTGCACAGAATCTTCCCAGATTCTTCTTTCTATCTTCTAGCAAGAGGTTTAAGTGCATATTGGATTCTTGATTATAATTTGCTAAGAAGCTGTTATGCTGTGAAGAGAAACTGTGTTCTACCAAAGCAGCTCTGCTCAACAGGGCTTTTTATCTCCTATTTGCAAGAACAACATCTTTCCTTTACAACCACCATAATAAAAAAGTCTTCATTTCCACTAGCTAAGAATGTGTGTATTTAACTGATTATGCTGCTTATCAGGACCTAGGTCCTTTCAAAGAGTCTCACAATCAAAAATTATTACAAACACAATGAATGACGTTACCAATCTAATCATAGGAACCACATAGCAATTGGAAATATTTAAAAGCTTAAAAGCTAGCATGGCAGCCTAAAAACAAAAATAGCACGGGGGAAACCCACCCCAAAATAGCAAATATAATTATTGCCAGCCTTTACCATCAAATATACTAGTAATAAAAACAAGTTTAAAAACACCCCAGCTACATAATCAAAGGGGGAATGAAAAAGAAATGTCTTTAGGACCTACCTAAAATAATATAGAATGGGACAAAGTATGTCTTCAGGTGGTCCTTGATGGTGGCAGAAGCAAGAGTGTGCTTTCTTCCTGCTCCTCAGTCCCACTTACAAAGCAAAGATTGTGACTTCCTGATTGGTACAAATGTATAAAACAAACATATAGAATCATACTTGCCCATTTTTTGCATGTATCTCTACAGCGACTTTCCAGAGGTTGGTTGTGTTTGTTCTTTGTTATCTTCAAAAGAATTAAAAAAAATAAAAAGTGAATATTGTGAAATGCATTTTTTTAATAAGAACACAAAGTTAGAAGACCTTTCCTGCTGCTTATCCCCTATTATTTGTCCATCACCCACTTTGGGCTTCATTTAGTTATCACAGCTAGTGGCCCCTGATAAACTTCTCCCATTCCTTTCTAAAGGCATCCATAGAACAGGGATGACATTGTATGTCTATCAAGCCCCTTATGCATGTCCTGGGTAGCTGATATGATGTAGCAGTTAAATATCCAGAAAGTCTTGAAACTTCAGCACAGGAAGTCTTGTTGTTGTTGCTGTTGTTGCTGTTGCTGTTGTTGTTGTTTTGTATTTTAAACAAATCAGGAGTTGATAAATTATTCAGCCAGAATGAACCTTGCCAGCGCCCCCCTTGAACACAAAGCAAATTTGATTCAAGTTAAATGTGTTTTTGACTAATGGTTTCTGCCTGCATGATTTATCAGTGTAATGTGGACAGGGTATGGCAGCAGATTGGTACGGATAATTTTTGCATTTCTAGGCTTACGTTCTGCATGCCTAAGTATGGAAGTTTAGGGAATGATACATTTTAAAAAGATTGCCCAACTGGGAGGGGGGTTGATGGCGTTCCTTGGTTGGAGGGAATATGTGTGTCTTCCTCCCCCACCTTCCCTGAAAAGCAATAAAGGAGAGCGATTTCTTCTGTTTTCCTCAGCAGTGGAACCCATCTGTGGACTTGAGATTTGAAAAATCAGAAAACACATTAGAGTTAAGCGAGACTATTAAATTACAAACCACGAAAAAACTTGTCATGCAGTACCATACAGAGAGGTACTGATGCACTTGTGCATTCATTTAAACAAGACATTAGACCACCGGCAAAGCTGTACAACTCCAATATAAGAGACACTACGCTCTGCAAACCTAAAGAAATTAGCAGCACTTTGACTACAACTGAGGCCTCACATCTGGGGCCAAACTGGACAAGGCAATGGGAAATCTGCAAATGAATCACTGGAAAGTTCTTTTAAAAAATAAATGCAGCTGCTGAAATCCACCCACACACACACACAAAAATGGTCTGCAGCACAGGAGAAAGGGAGTTAAGCCTTTTTTTCCACTCCAAATATCCCCCTATGAAGCTTCTTTTTTCTAGATCCTATGCTGCAGCCTTGATCTAAACAAATTTTAAATTAAAAAAGAAATATTAAAATTGGAGATCCAGTCAGGCCTCCCCCAGCTTCACATCCAGTTTTGCCTTAACTCTGAGGTGGCAAACCTACATCTAGGCAGAGCCACTTCAGAATATCGGTGGGACAATCAGATAGAATACATCTCCGTACCAAAACAAAAAACATCCATGTAGAAAATAGTGTTTCAAGGAGTACGGTTCTAATCAAGTTTCTTCACAATATCCTATATTTCTACAAGCATAGAGGTTTTTTGAATGAAGGAGCATTCAATCCTTCTAGCCGCTCTTTGAGGCGAGGCAGCTTAGACACTGTGCTCAGAGAGAGCCATTAAACTTGGGCCAGGGCACCCAGCAAACTCCAGATCTCAAAAGCTCATTCAGGAAAACATAAAGCACTACAATTTCAAAGTGATACATTTTATTGAATTTATTGAGGCTCCAATACTTTGGCTACCTCATGAGAAGAGAAGACTCCCTGGAAAAGACCCTGATGTTGGGAAAGTTTGAGGGCACAAGGAGAAGGGGACGACAGAGGACGAGATGGTTGGACAGCGTTCTCGAAGCTACAAACATGAGTCTGACCAAACTGCGGGAGGCAGTGGAAGACAGGAGTTCCTGGCGTGCTCTGGTCCATGGGGTCACGAAGACTCGAGCACGACTAAACGACTAAACAACAACATACCCAAAAGTCTCAGAGCAGTTTATATGGTTTCAGTATGTATTTGTTTAAACACATGGGACAAACACAGGTACAGTGGTACCTTGGGTTAAGAACTTAATTCGTTCTGGAGGTCTGTTCTTAACCTGAAACTGTTCTTAACCTGAAGCACCACTTTAGCTAATGGGGCCTCCCGCTGCTGCCGTGCCGCTGCTGCGTGATTTCTGTTCTCATCCTGAAGCGAAGTTCTTAACCCGAGGTACTATTTCTGCGTTAGTGGAGTCTGTAACCTGAAACATCTGTAACCCGAGGTACCACTGGATATAGATAAGTTTAAAGTGTGTACCCCAAAATATAATCATCCGGTGCTTCCAGGTGACCTGGTTACTAAGCATTCATCCCGATTTGTTTGCAGGAAGATTAGATGATGTTGACTATTTAATGAACATTATCTTTGAGTTGTTTGCGGAGAGGCTAGATGATGTTGCATCAAAGCAAGTGTTACACCACACTATCCAATGTGTTTTTCCAATTGCTTTCCTTATCACAAGGAAGCATGTTGGGCAGAAGCAGGTTTGTTTGTTTCCCACCTTTTCTCCAAGGAGCTCAAGGCTCAGTACATGGCTCTCCCCCTCATCATTTAACCCACACAACATGTCTGTGAGGTAGGTTAGGCTGAGAGTCAGTGACTGGCCCAAGGTCATCCAGCGAGCTTTATGGGCTGAGTAGGTATTTGAACTTTTGTCTTTCAGCGTCTTGTCAAACTCTTCACCACTGCATTCATCCCAATTCGTCCCGCTGGGTTATGGTGCAAGGGCTCCAAATCACCTTTCATCGTGATACCTGAATTGGCCAGTATGTGATTGACTTTCACCTGAAAATAAAACCGTCTGGAAGCGGCTATACAGGTCATTGGGGAGCTGTGGTTGGCTGCAGCTTCCTAGTGTAGAATTTGCTAAGTTTGCCTGTGTACAACATGCAAAACAGCCCCTGAGGAGCTGCCAACACATAATAGATGGGTTTAATGGGCTTAAAATGCAGCTGAAGTTATTTGATAGCCACTGATACTTTAGCTTATGGTTGTACATACAGGAGCCAAAGTAAAGTAACATTGAACCATTTGTATGCTGATCTAATCAAATGTGAAATAAGGCTGGTATACAATCGCATCTCCCACCCCACCCCCAACCGCTTCAATTTCAATCCTTATTTTGCTTTGGTCTCATGCTTTCTATCTGGAGTAAAATAAATGTCCATCCGACACAAAGGTCTGCATAGAAAACTTGTTTTTCTCTTCATTCATTGTAACTAACGGGAGCCCTTCACTCTGCCTGAGCCCAGTCGATCAGATAAAAAAAGACTACATTGATTTTCCAGAAAAGAAAACATTTAAAAGTTCTGTTATCCTGAGCCTTAAAAAAAAAATCACTGTGAGTTTCTATTTTCTCTATCTCTGTCTGGCCTGTCAGATCTTATAATAAAATAAATGGGCAAGGGGAAAAAGGTTCTCTCAACCTCTCAAAAACTTTAACAAACCCAAGGAGTGTCATAGGGCCAGAGGGTGGGGGGAGGCAGGGAAGCTTAGTGTGGTGCTAGAAATTTGCTCTTGTGACATGGCTGAAACGTCACTCTGAAACAGAGAGGCTATAGCAAATATCACAGAGGTAATAAATAAATAAAGCTTACAACCGCAGCAACAAAATGCTCTCATGGCTGGATTGAAATTGATTTTGTATTGCGGTGCAAACCTAGCAATAACGGTATGTGTTTCTTGTTGTCTGAACAGCTGATATTGCTTCTGTCTCTTGTCAAGCTAGATGTTGCCCCTTGTTCCATCAGTGGCCCAACCTTAGCAACCCACCTGTCAAATTGGTGCATCGTCATCTTGTGCATAGTCATAAGCGTCTTTTCTTCATGCTGACCTTAGAGAACTCATCAGCATGGACCCCAAGGACTGCCTTAAAGCTCTGTCTTTTGTGTTTTTGACATGGCACCTATATAGCATAGAAACTTGCCCTGCTTCCCATGGTCAGCTTCTTCCCAGTTAGCTGATTGCTGATCTGTGCCAGTGGTTTTCAACCAGTGAGCTGTGGCACCCTGGGGTGCCTTGAATGATGGTCAAGGGTGCTGCGGGCAAACCTGGCCTCTGTCCCTCTTTCCTTCCCTCCCTCCTCTGATGCCTTCTCACATCTCTGCCTCCCAAAGGCTTGCACAGCTGTTTGTGGCAGCAGCCCTGTCTACATGCTCCGCAGGTGAATGATGGCTCTGGGTTGTGGCATGTGTTACATCAGTACAGTCAATTACAACATGCTTTACTTCCTAGAGTGGACAGAGGCAGGGGAAGTGTAACTTTCCTGTTCCTCCTGTAAGTAACTCAGCAGATGAGTGTGACTCTATAAAAGCAGTGTCCCGCAGCCATTTTGTCTCTGTTCGATTCAACTCCCAGTTAAGTCTCATCCATTTTGCTGTCTGCTGGCTCTCAGCCAGCAGCACTTGGGCCCATAAAAGATGTAAGCCACATTATATGTTTGTAACCTGAAGCTTAAAGCCTACCTTCTAGGATGTGTACTGTGAACAACTTGTGAGTAAACTTCTTGTTATACTTTTAAAGACAGGATCGTGAGTCTTTATTAAGAGGGAGAAAAGGGCACACCAGGAGTAATCCATCTGGGCAAACCAAATTGGATTAGTCGTCTTGTAAAGATTCAAACGAATCTATCAACTAGCTTCTGTGAATATAGAGGGGATTCGCTATGCTACATCACTCACTAGCATGAGCGAAGGAAGGATAATACCTAACAAATATTTCCTTGCCTATTATCCTAAACATACCTACAGGGCCGCTGGTTGCCAGGAGCTGAAGCAGCCTTGGAGTAAGCAAGCAAACAGGCAAGGGAGCCCAGCCAGCCTGTCAGTCCTCCAGCCCTTGCTCTTGGGAATGGACAGACAAGTGGGAGGCCAGGCAGGCAGGCAGGCAGGCAGGCGATGCACTGGCCTTTCTTGTGCTTGCTGTGTGCAAGGCCTGCCTGGGAGCTGAGTGTTTTTCCACCATGCAGGCCTGGCAGCGCCTGCTGTTGCCACTGCTGCTTCCCAAGGTAAGGTGCTGTCCTCACATTCACCTTTGGCCTGTCTCCATTGGGCTGGGGGCATCCTATTCTCAGGTTTCTTTGGGGCAATGTGAGGAAGTACCAGTCTTTGGGGCAGGGTGGGAAGCTCAGAGACCAGGCGCAGCGGCAGCAGCTGCCGAGGGCACTCCCAGGGAGAGGGGAGGAGGCTGAGGGAACACTCCACAAGGGAGGGTGTTCAAAAAGGGGTGAGAGGCTGCCACCTCTGCAGACAAGGGGTTCTAACTAGGTTCCTGAGCTCCACAGGGGTGCCGCAGAAAGAATGTAGTTGGTCAAGGGAGATATGGACTCAGAAAGGTTGAAAACTTCTGATCTATGGCATTGTTGTTATCTATGACTACTTTCATGATTCCAATTCATCCCCAGACAGCATAGGGCAGCTCACCAAGAAAGATCAAAGCCAAGAGTAAGCCCTACATTAATCTACAAACCACCAGACAAAACCTCCAAGAAAGCAGGAATGTATCAGTCCAATTCAACTAGATGGCCCATAGATGGACAATGATTATGCAGGCAGCCAAGTGTTCCTTTTATGGTTGTGGTGGGGAACGCCAGGCCCTCTTGCCTTCTCTATCTGGCTCCCTCTCACACAACCACCCAACTTTCTCACTTTCTCTCTCTCTCGCTCTCGCTCTCGCTCTCTCCCACAAATACACGCACACGTCCACAGCATAAATGGCCAAATCTGTTTCTCCCAACTTGTAACCTGATGAAGCTTCTCCCATTCATCTTGCACCCTGTCACCGGTTTTTCATTGCTTCCCCCACAGAGTTCAAGACATTGTACACAAAAATTGTGTAATAAAACAAGGCAATTGACGAAGACCTTTCCGTACACACATGGTTCCATACATTACCTTCTGGGTTTCCCTCACCTTCATTTCTTAATAATATTTTTCTTTTTTTTGTGAAATAGCCTGACAATGTCTTGGTAACTCTGATATTAGTATACATTACAAATGCATTCTGGAAAACAACAACTCCAAAAAAAGAAGTCTATAAATAACCACTGGTCCTCTATCATTTACATCAAAGACTAGAATTTTATTAAGCAGAGACAAAAAGACTTACGGCTTGCTCCAATATACACACAGGCATTTTTCTTAATTATTCCCGAAGTTTCAAACACCATCCTTCTCAATTTCCCTGGAGTATACAGACAAGAAGCAGCAACTTTTCTTTTCTCTCTTAAAGAATTATTCCTGGCTTTTCATCTAGTATCAGCATCAGTGTCTCTGCATGCTGGTTCTTCCTATTTCCTATATTCTCTGGGGGAAATGGTATAATGGCATTGTGCTGAATACGTTAATGGGACAAATATGCTGTTTTTAAATGAATGCTCAACTGCAATGAAAACCAACAAGCTCTCCTAACAATTTGCACCCACAAAAATATGTTTCCAGCATTGCCCACTTAGCTCCAAGTAAACCCAAGATTTGTCATAGAATGACCTCTTGCTCTTCCTCAGTCACGTCCAGCTCAAACTCAAAATGAGGCCTACCTTTCACCCCTCTTGCTAGCCTTTCCTAAGGGTGCCATATTTCAAAAAGTAAAATCCCTGACACCCGCAAAGTTGTTGAGTTTTAGGAAGCATCCAAAATTCTTGAGCTTTTATGAGGAAACCTAACCCAATCACTAGTCCCAAAATAGTTATTTATACCAGAAAGCTAGGACATGTCAGGAATTTTCATGACATATGGCAAGCCTAGCCTTTCCTGACAGTCACCTACAAACTGTATGTAACACACACACAAATACAAGCAAAAAAACAAAAGAAAACTGAGAGGGGTGAGGGGGGGACAATAGAAGAGCTCTCTCGCAGACAGACAAGCAGGCCAGCCTACCTGCCTGCCAAACTGACTGCATAACTTGAAGACACATTTTTATGTCCAGAAGCATTATTATGAACGTAAGCAGCTGTCTTATACTGACTCAGACAAATGGTCTGTCTGGCTCAATATTGTCTACATTGCTGGCAGTGGCTCCCCAGGGTTTCAGACAGGAATCTCACCAACCCTACCTGGAGATGCCAGGGATTGAACCTGGAACCTTCTGAATGCTCTACCATTGAGCTATATCCCTTCTCCTTCATTCAAGTTCCAGAGCCAGGCAGGCATAATGAGGGAGCCAGTAGGAGAGTCATCCTGCCATCTACTCACTTCCCACCTTCAGGTGTACAGGTTTTGTGTTTGTTTGTTTGTTTGTTTGTTTGTTTGTTTGCTTGCTTGCTTTCTTGCTTGCTTGCTTTTGCTTGAATAGCAGGATGGATGGATGGAATTATAAGGGGAGGGAAAGGGCTTTGCAAGCATTTGTAGGCAACACTTAAATATCCCTTGAGAAGCAGGAGTATTTCTTCATATCTGCTTTTCTCCTGTGCTTTGCTGAAGGCCAACTTGGAAGAGCATAGCTAGAAAACAAGATAAAAGATCTGTCCTATAAACCAGTCTGTGTGAGTCCTTTATCTTAATAAAAGATGATACCAACAGTCCTTCTGGACTGATTTTTCTTCCTTTCTTCCTTTTTACAACTAGCGGTCATGGCACATGAAATAAAGCTGCCAGCAGCCATGGCCTTTTCAGACAGAAGGAGCCTGTCTGAGGAATGGCCCACTGGAAGCCAAGAGTTTGAGCTCTATATAAACCTGGCCCTGCACGAAGAAGTGAGACTTATCTTACTAGGAGCTGGATAGAAATAGATGTACTAGTGTGGAGCTAAGCACTGCTTCAACATTGCCGGTTCTGATTATAGCTTTGGATGCCAACTGCTTCCCAGAATACATTGAAACAGTGGAGAGAGAGAAATAAGAAGGACAAGGGTTAGATTCTTTTGTCACACCTTAGGAATTTTGATGGCCACATGTAATTTTGGAGACTTGGATGGTCCCCTGATCAACAAAGAACTGAGTATAGCGCAGTGGATCACAAGCTGTAAAGCAAGAGTGCAGTCTTACTTTATAGCTTGGGTAACAGACACTTCCAAAACCATGCAAAAATCTCAAATGAGTAAAGGTAATAAGGGGAAAGCCACATAAGGCCATCCCTACCATTAGGCGCAGTATGTAGCATCCGTCACCTCAGGTGGCAGATGCTAGGAGGTGAAGACAGAACTGTGCCTGCTATGTAGTCTGCCCATAGGAAGAGGTGACTGTTAATATTGTTTTCTATCTGTTTCTCATAATTTCAATCTTAAATTCAGATCTCCATATTTCCACTTCATTGTCATTTCTTAAAAAAAACAAAAACTCCTCACTAAAATTCACCAGCATTTTAATGTGAATTTCTCCCAATCTGTGTATGCAATTTTGCTTAATATACATATTTTTGCAGAAAAAAATTCCCTTTAATGTTGTGCACCGCACTGGGATATTTTGATAAAGGGCAGTAAATATTTTTTTGGAAAAAAAATAAAAATACTACTGTGCATTTTGTATCCCATTTTCTTTTTTTATATATAAATAATTTTTATTAATTTTCCAACATACATTTATAATATCCAATCTAAATTTATCACATATTTTCTCTTTTGGACTTCCTTCAGCCTCTCTAACAATCATCCATTATTCAATTTTTTAATTACACATTTCCTAATTTTTATATTGCATTTTATATACCTTCACCCTCTTATTTTTCTTCAACACAATATTCCTCAAACATTCACAGAGCTTCTTGAAATCCCACTAGCTTTCTTTGCTCATCACATATACATTTCAAATAATCTGAAAATTTCCCCCAATTTCAATAATATATGCATTCATCGGCACACTTCACCCCGGTATGTGTATTCTTGTACACATTACTTGGGTGGAAAACCGTACTGCAAAATATGGGGGAATGCACATTTTGAAGGATGGCTGTGTTTTGGTTCATGGACTGTCACAGAAAGTGCAATTTTTTTGGGTTTGCCTTTCACTGTGAACTAAATTGAATTTCTTCCCCATCCTTATCTGCCATGAGCCCCATAAGCTAGTCTGTTGCATTCAGCTGTGGTGGATGACGTTGTTCCATTATCAGTGAAATTCAATTGCTAGTACAATTGTCTTCTATACGTAGAGTGGGAGGGGGTACCATTTTGTCCTTTGCTTTAGGCAGCAAAACTTTCTGGGCTGTGTATTAATGAAACAGGCTAAAGCAACTGTATCAATTATAGCACCTATATACTCAGCATTCCGCACAACAGCATTCATAGCTACTAAGCTGTACTTCTGACCTATAGACTTCAGCTCCCCCCCCCAAAAAAAATGCTAAGGAACATGTTCCTTCCCATCCTTTTTTAGCTCCCCCCCCCCCCCCGGGTAAGTGAGTCTAACTACAAATGTTCTTAATTACACAGCAGAGCATCACTAAACCATTTTAATGCCTTTGAAAACCATTGCAAATTGCTGGACTTTGTGAACCAAAAAGGAATCGCAAATTTAAAAAGTGAGGCGGGGGGAGGGCACAGTAAAAAGCTGAGCTTATGCAGCATAAAATGTACTTTGTTCGTTTCTTTGACAAGTCTAGTTTATTTTTAATTATTCATAATACTTCACGGTACACTAATACATGCTCTGGAGTATATTAGTATAAGTGATGAAATTTTTGTAATACAAGACTGCACTACAAGCTTTCTGGCATTAAATCTTAGCCAAGTCCATGGGGGGTATTTTTGTGTGCGAATTAGCTAAGTGCAGATTATCAAGGTACTAATGGAAATGTCTGAGCATTTGTTAAATGTTGCCTTGTTAATATCCGAAAGCAATGCGTTCTGTGGGCTAATTAAAAGGAAGAAAAATTTTCTCTAACATTACTGCAACACTCCGTGTGTGTGTGTGTGTGTGTGTGTGTGTGATATTAAATGTTCTTTGGCTTGCTTTCTCATCACATTACTAAGACGTGATTCATCAGAGAAGCCCTTGGAGGCTTCTGTACATGGCAAGCTCTGCTATCCATGTGAAGCAGCTTGTCATGTGGATCCAGTGATTTTTAGCATGGCATCACTCAAAAGTCACACACATACTCAAAATCCCACAACAACACCCCCCCCCCAAGGTTTCAGTTCACATGGAGAAAAGTGCTGAGGTCTGCTAGCTTTTCGCTTTTCTCTTAGCATGTCTTCTCAGTACACCAACAGAGAATAACTGGCTATGGGTTTCCTCATTCCATCACCTGTGTTCTCGGTGGAGATGGCTGAGACTGAATCTGAGACTTTCTATATTCAAAACTGATGCTCCATAACTGACCCTTGATATTGTTGAATGTAGTTTAAAAGACCATTGCTCCTCCCTCAAAATGTTCTAGTAGAGCTATCCAGATAGAAACAGCAAATGTCAATGGTACCCTCCCAGTGAGAGTTGGTGAGAGCTGAGACCATAAAGAAGGCTGGACCACAAAGAAGGCTGACCGCCAAAGAATTGATGCTTTTGTATTATGGTGCTGGAGGAGACTCTTGAGAGTCCCATGGATTGCAAGAAGATCAAACCTATCCATTCTGAAGGAAATCAGCCTTGAGTGCTCACTGGAAGGACAGATCCTGAAGCTGAGGCTCCAATACTTTGGCCACCTCATGAGAAGAGAAGACTCCCTGGGAAAGACCTTGATGTTGGGAAAGATTGAGGGCACAAGGAGAAGGGGACAACAGAGAATGAGATGGTTGGACAGTGTTCTCGAAGCTACCAACATGGGTTTGACCAAGCTGTGGGAGGCAGTGGCAGTGGTCACAAAATGTCGGACACGACTACACAAGAACAGCAACCCTCCCATCACATGCTAGATGGTCTCTTCCAGTACATTCTGCATGAGAAGTGACTGTATGATTTAGCAGGCAGCTTCCAGATCAGTTTGGAGTTAGATCATGCAGTAGGACATGAGCCTGTCTCAGTTGCTGGAATTTGGGGCACTAGTTCCCAACCCTGTTTCAAATATAGTTATCTTTAGAATCCTCAGCTCAGAGCAGATAACCCAAGACCACAACAATTCCCAAATACCAGTGCCTGCAGCCTTTATTGATTCTATAAATTAAGCTCTTCAGGATGGTGGTGATTCAACACAAACACATTTTTGCTCCAGCACTGGCCTCTGCCCACTCATGCTGTCAGCAGGAGGAGAGCGTAAACCCAAGTGGATGCCATGGTAATTTGGAAATCTTGCTTATACAACATTGTACCAATTTGCTTTCTTTGTTTACAGCTGACTTTGCTCCAGCAGGGATCACAAGATGTTTTTTGCAGTGTGAGAGCTGGGGAAAAAAGGTTCATATGAGCAGAGGAAATGGGACAAGAAGGAGAGGAGAAATAGAGAGAGAGAAAAGGAGGGCAAAGAACAACTTGAAAGTGAAGTAGAAAATGACACAAGACTTATTCCAATGCAAGACAAAAGACAGGTTAGTTTTTACATCGCCAATTTCAGATAGATAGCTAGATAATCACAAAGTTATCTTTGCCAAAATGACCAAGTTTGGATTCTTACGAAGATCCCCAATTTATCATAAAACCAACATATCTAAAATTGAACGTCGGACTTGTTGAGACTGTAGTAGTTCAAAATGTTCAAGACAATGCAGAAAATGAAGCAAAGAGAGGTCCTTTTTAACAGCCCTGTGTGGCACCTTTAAAACAAACCAACTCCGGCCTTAATCCCCATGGACTTCAGAGGAGGCTTTATTGTAAGAGAAGAGACTTCATCAGGCAAGGCCTCCTTCCACCTGCCTTGTCCCACCCTCTAGTCTCTGCTTCTCAATTTGTATTGTATTATTTTATGTACTGTGGCTTGCCATTGTGTTATTGATTATAGTTTAGAAATTATTTCTTGTAAGTGTTGAGTGGATTTCTGTTTAACTTTTATATGTTGATATTGTTATTTTGTACTATTCTAATAATTGTTGAATGTTACTTTTTGATGTAGGTTGCTTATTTTAAAGTTTTGTTTTATTATCACATTTTTGTATTGCATTAGATTGTTACTTCAGCTTGTAAACCGCCTTGAGTATTGTAAGATAGAAAGACGGTATACAAATAAAAAATGATGATGATGATTGTGACATGAACCTACAATAGACATTGTGACAGCAATGACTAAGGTAAGACAATTAAGTGCTAAGCATCAATAAATTTGCAATGTATAATTGTCTGCTATTCCTTTGCAAAGAAAGAGGATAGGGAGAAAACTAGAGCAGGTAGGGAGGGGCAAACAACTTTTCTCCCAGTGGAGGCACTACTGTGACAGCAACAGTGAGGCACTTTTCAGTTTAGTTAGGTTTCAGTTTAGTTAGGTGATAATTATTTGTGAAACTACAGCATCTTTGCAAGGAGGGAGGAAACCAGAACAACTTGTCTGTGGTCTCACTGACCATGCCTAGCAGGTTCAGTGACTGCCAACTGCCAATAGCTAGGGCATCAAAAGTTGGAAGTGGCCTGCGCCTCTTGTCTGCACAAGAAGGGAAAGCAAAATTCCCAAGATGGAAGAACCCTTGGGCCATGTTCAGGAATCCTGTTTGAAAAACACTAGGCTAAAATAAGCCAAGAAAATGTTTTTCAATCCTAAAAAAAGCAATCCACCATTTGTATTAAAGGCAATCAACCAATTACAAGCTCATCGTTCTGTTTTGATTTCTCCCAATTTCTCCTTTTTCCACTCTTTCCACTCTTTAGTTTTGCACATTTCCACATAAGTTTGCATTGTTTTAAAAAAAGGAAGTCCTCATAAAAATCATGTGTTGCTTCAGAAAGTGCAATTTAGGTTGCTTTTTCCTTTAAATTAGATCTAAACATTAGGAAGAACTTCCTGACAGTAAGAGCTGTTCGACAGTGGAATTTGCTGCCAAGGAGTGTGGTGGAGTCTCCTACTTTGGAGGTCTTTAAGCAGAGGCTTGACAACCATATGTCAGGAGTGCTCTTATGGTGTTTCCTGCTTGGCAGGGGGTTGGACTCGATGGCCCTTGTGGTCTCTTCCAACTCTATGATTCTATGATTCTATGATTCTATGAAGTAGTTTGCATATCACCCCACTTTCTGGACTGTTCTGAAAGTTCAGTATTT
Organism: Podarcis liolepis; assembly: GCF_965112155.1. Classification (NCBI taxonomy): domain Eukaryota; kingdom Metazoa; phylum Chordata; class Lepidosauria; order Squamata; family Lacertidae; genus Podarcis; species Podarcis liolepis. Next base: position 56,141,722 of record NC_139556.1, on the reverse strand, counting down.
GTTCTAAATACTACCAGTTTTCTGCAGAGTATAAGCATCAATTACTAATTGAGGTTTCAAATTGATTTTGGGAAGAGAAGGAATGAGAGAAAGAATGTTTTCACCAAGATATAAACCCAACTTAGAGGCTATCCATATTTTTGCAGCATGAAATTTGGCAGTGGGGGAAAGTGTGTTTCATAAAATATTGTCCTAACTTCAGGATTGAGAGGGAAAGAAGTAGGAAATAATTTTCTAGGCCTGCCAGCTGCCAATTTGCTACTAGTACCAATCCCAAAACAGGAGGTAGAGAATTAGCTCCATCGCCTCTCCCATTAAGGTATTTTGGACCAATATTTCTCATCCCAAAACATGGAGGCCATTTCCCACGGCAATCTATCTCCCAGACACATTGACTTGACTGATGCTTTCCAAATATATTATGGATGGAAGTAAGAGAGATTAGATTGGGAGGGGGGAAGGAACAGAACCTGGGGGGGGGGGAGTATAGGAAGCAGGGGAGGAGTTTGCTTTCCTTTTTGGAGAGAAAATAAATTTCTGCAGCTGCAAATTTATACATTGTGCAAGATGCCATATCTAATTCCAACTTATAGCATGATTTACATGACCCACAGCACATTTATGGGAGACAGCCAGCTTTTTCATGCCTTTGATTTTGGGGCAATTAGTTTTTAAAGCTGAAAGGTTTTTACTGTCCTTGATATAACTTTTGGCAATAAACATATCACATTTTTTTAAAAGCTAAAAAGTGAAATGAGGAAGGGGAGTTTGAACATGGATGCTCTTAAGCAAATCGCTTTCTCTGCAAAGCGTTGCAGCTTTTAAATGGCAAATCAACTAAATAAAAAGGAAAATATTCTGACAGTTCCCAGCTGAACTGCACCAAAGTAGCTGGGGTCTGTAGTCTATACAAGATTTTTTTAAAGTATACAGGCTGCCTTGCTGACACACTATTGTTCACTAGGGATCACCCAAGGGGGTGGGGGAATGGAGCAGTGATTTGATGTCATGAGACACTGACTCTGGCCAAGACAGTATCTCCCACTCTCCCCCTTTCAACACAGTGCATGGAAGCAGATGCCCTTTTGCTACTTCATTCAAAGTTGGCACCTCTTACCCCTAGACATCAGACACATACCCTTAAAATCAGCAATGTTTTCTCCCTTCCTGGTCAGTTCACAATCCTACATCTGCCACTCCTTCCCAGGACAGCCAAAAGATAATACAAAGATACTGTTGCACTGGACACAGAGCTAGCAGGGGACTCAGTCTCTGAGCTTTAATATAGAAAACTAGCTCTCCTAGAATGCAGGCACCCTTTGAAACAATTGCTTTCTGAGAAATGAGCTAGGCTGTTCTTAGCCTGCAGTGTTTTCAGCCAATGAGTGGAGTCAGAGCTATAATTGATTACTTTAGAAACTTATGAGTTCCACATTGCTTATAGAGAAGACCCCCCCCCCAAGTGGCTTCAAATGAACCAGATATCCCTCTCTCCAAACAATGTTGTAGAAGGTTTATTTTGAGGCTAAGGGCTCATCTACACTTACCTTTTAGCTGGTTCTTTCCAGGCACAGGTTGTGTTTTAAAGCTCTGTGTCTTAGCAGTGGCGAAGCCACATGGTCCAGCACCAGGGGCGGAAAGAAGCAGGTACGTGGCTGGCGCACATCCCAGGGGCATGGTGCACCACCCGCAGGGACGGGGCGCCCAGCGTGATGGGGGGTGCACGGCATGTGTCTGGGGGTGGCCGTGATGGTACTCCCCTCCCCAATGGTGCCGGGGGGCGGTGCGCTCCCCCCGCCCCCACCCAGTTCCTCCGCCAGTGTGTCTTAGCAGTTTTGTTTTTTCTCTTCCCCACGAAAACCCAGCAGGCTCAGTATGGTTGATGCTCCTCCTTTTAAAAAATAATCTATTTTAGGCTCCAACACTTCAAAGAGGCTAGGGTAATATAGTAGTGGCTGCAGTTGCATTTGTTTCCCCCAGAGCTGCAAAGCACCAGGCTTCCTACAGCCAACCATCCCCATTGCCATCTCTTCACCCCTATTAAACTCATGGCGGTGGGAGGGACAAGGTGGCATTGGAGAGCTCCATAAATGCAGTGCTTGGTCATCACCCCCCCCCCAAAAAAAACTTGGCATCAGCCCTAGAAGAGTGCATATCACATAAGAAAAACCATGCGTCTGTCACCAAACAAGGGCATGGGAGAGAGAGATTATTATTTGGGAAGGAATATGAAACTTGTAGGGACACGGGTGGCACTGTGGGTTAAACCACAGAGCCTAGACTTGCCAATCAGAAGGTCGGTGGTTCAAATCCCCACAACAGGGTGAGCTCCCGTTGCTCGGTCCCTGCTCCTGCCAACCTAGCAGTTCGAAAGCACGTCAAAGTGCAAGTAGATAAACAGGTACCGCTCCGGCAGGAAGGTAAACAGCGTTTCCGTGCGCTGCTCTGGTTCACCAGAAGCGGCTTAGTCATGCTGGCCACATGACCTGGAAGCTTTCTGCGGACAAACGCCGGCTCCCTCGGCCAATAAAGCGAGATGAGTGCCGTAACCCCAGAGTCGGTCACAACTGGACCTAATGGTCAGGGGTCCCTTTACCTTTACCTATGAAACTTGTAAGCATTCTCTTTCCTATGTGTGGATCATGATTGTTCTTTTTGTAATACGATTCACATCTGCTTTCATGTGTGGATATCAAAGTGCATGGGCCTTAAACAGCAATGCTTCCTTCATTTTTTTTACACCCAACTACCTGGGTCAGCATTCCCCGATCTGGTGCACTCAAGATGTTTTGAACTGCAATTCCCATCATCATTAACTACTGCTTGCTAGCTAGGCCTGTGGAATTCTTCAAAACATCTGGAGGGCACCAGGCTGGAGAAAGCTGACCAATGTGCAAATAAATAAGAGTGATTTATTTTTCTGAAAACCAAGGTGTGTTGTTTATGAACATTGAAATGGCTAAAGCTCAACAATGGAAACTGAAACCTATCGGGATGAGATGTGAGACTATATAATTGCAGGTTAGATGGTATTATTCAAGCCTCCCTGAATGCTAGGATATCTGACTGGCAGCTCTGTCATTTTCACCTTGACATCTTCTCCACCCCTTCCATTTACAACACTTCTTCAGATTTGATGGTATCTTTCATGCAACCATATAAACTAAGAGACTTAGAAAACCAGCCTTTCTAAAAGGAAAACAATAAATGGCTACAGGCAAATAAAATTCAAGATAACTGAAATCAAAGGCACCAGAAGAGTAAGCCTATTTCTGATATGTAAAGAGCATAAGGAGAACATAGAGAGAGAAGCAGGAATGTGGTGGCAGACCCACTAATTCACTAGATTGAGCTGCTCTAGGTATGGCAAGCACCTGGGGAAGTTTGTTGAGGTGCCTCACATATTCAGGGATGGATATCAACCCCTGCCATTTTATGCACATTGTATACTTACCCTGTGTGAATCCTAGCTGCTGAGGGATAGAGGATCGTTCAACTCATCCTTCAAAAGCCTGGTGCCTTCCAGAAGTCCTTGTTGGGGTTGATGGAAGTTGTCGTCCAAAACATCAGGAGGGCAACAGGACAGTGAAGCTTCAGTTAGCCAATGCAATGTTGGCAATATTGCCAGCTTAGATGACACACAGGAGACAACTGAGCCATGATACCTTCCCATCCCATTTGCTCACCTGTCTGGCGTATTTTGTCCTCTCATCCTCAGGAATGGAGTGGATATTGTGTCTTCATGTCTGAATGAATGAATCGATTTATTTCAGTCACTGACTAGAGTGCAGTGTTCATGTCTGGTATCCTGAGTACCTGGAAGAGTTCTGGGGAGAGAGGGGTTATGAACCAACTCTTTGCATATGTGTTTCAAGGCCAGGCTGTTCGTTGTCCTCAGTGATGTAGGGCAGAAAATTTCCCAATGGTTTATTTCTCCATTTATGAAATTTTCTGTTTCATAAATTCTTTAGTAGTGATGGGAGAAAAATCCAGTTGCAATTATAATATTAACAAGTTTGGCAGTTTCCAAGCTTTCAGCTTTTCTTACTGAATGCAAGTGAAATAAATGTGCTAAGTTAGGTCACAACCCATAGTTCCCATCACCAAAGTTCCTGCTTGTGTATTCCAAGTGTGCATAACATGAGGCCACAGAAAAAAAGTTCCGTGTCACACACCCTGTCATCTGAGTTACGAGCTCTGTTATATCATGGGATGGATGTGCCATTATTGGGTGGCTCATCAATTTACAATAGATTTGCTAGAGGTTGTGTTCCAATTTGTTTTCCTCATTTTGTCAAGACTTCTATTGCTTTTAGAACTCTCCTTCACTTTTATGGTTTCCTTGACCCTGCTATTTAACTACATTAGCAGTCCCTTGCAGTTGGATAAATAAAAAAACCCTTAATTTGGCCTCTAAAACTTGGTAAAGATGCAAGGCAAGTAATCTTCAGTATGGTATTCCAAAGCTAGGGAGTATTGCTGAGAGGGCTCTATTGTCTCAGATGAGGCACCTCAAGCAGGGTCTCCAGTGACAATCTCAATAATGAGCAGGTTCATTATTGTAAAAGTAATCCTTTTACAGATGCAAACTGAAGTTCAAGCCAGGAGCTGAATCCTCTTAGAAACCACTATCTATCCAATCTATCCACGTTGGTATGTCACAAACCAGAGATCGTGCTTCCAACATCCTTACTTCCTGCTTTATTTTGGATTCATTTTGGTTTAATGCAAGCCAAGCCGACTCACAAGTTCCAAAACAACACAGAAGCCAAAATGCAGTTATTCTTTGAACTTGTCACTGCTCTGAACTTTGCAATGCAGATCTAAAAGAAAAAGGAAGTGTAATATTATGGGAAAGTGCCCATAAAATATTTATATTAATGAAAATAACATTAATTCCCTGCATTCGCTATATGCAGGTAAATTGTTTGTATGTGTGTGCATATATATGGCAGAATTGCGTACAAGAAGGTATATGTTAGAATAAATGTGGTTTAAAATGCTGACGTATTTTCATGGGGACTTTTTTTTAAAAAAAGAATGCTTGCAAACTGATGCAAAAATGTAATGAACTAAGATTAAGATGAGGAAAATGAGAAATTTAGCAAAACTGAAACTGACAGATTTGCCCATGCCTAACTCTCACCTTCTGCAATGCAAAACAAGAATTGCTATTTGCCCCAACAAGAGGAAAGTTGGCAAAGAAGAAGTGGAGCCAGAGAAGATGTAATTGCTTATCCTTTTCCTACTATAAAGTTATTACAGATTTCATTTCTGGGTCGCTGCCTGACAACCTTAATCATGATAGTTTCCAGAAAAGGCATGATTTTGGCATTACTTTCCATTTTTTTCTTAGCATTTTCAGCAAAGATATTACAAATAAATGGCTTTAGAACAGTCATTGGTACAGTATATTTTGCACTGGGCCTTGCTGGGAGTGCTATCGCTACAGAAATTAATCACCAAAAGCAGGGTGACCTCTCAGCTCCACTCTTTAGATTGTAAGATGCTCTAGCTTTGGACATCAAGATATCCATGTTGTGCCTGTACTGTAATACATTCTGGTTGACTGTCTCTAAATCCAAGGTCGAAAAGACTCTGCAAGCCACATTGCAGCACACACTGCCTGCCCCTTGGGGGAAAGGAAGGAGTGGCCTTGGACAGAAAAGACTGCATCCGTTTGTCTGCATTACAGAATTAATGAGCAGTGGAGTGGCATCCAAGAGCTCCTGCCAGCCTCCAACATAATCAATTACTGCCTGTGTAGCAAGTAAGAGACCTGTTGGAAGAGTGAAGCTTGGACATTCAGGGGAATAAAAAAAGACCAGCGTCTTGACAAAAGACATCATGAAGCGAGGCTATGATTGCGCTTCAGCTCCCAACTGTAGAAAGAAAGGGGGAAAGCTCAGCAGCGTGCTGGCTAGATTACAGCCCCCGATAATAATGAAACTCCACCTTAGCTTTATATCTTTGTTCGAAAATCTTCCTGGTTAGGATAAGAACCTCACTGCTGGTCTCTTTTCTCAGCCAATTAGCAGCTCATTAATTGTCCACCTGCAGAGCTTCAAACCTCAAATCATTTTTATCTCGATTCTTCACATATCACACAGATTAACAATAACTACTGCCAGGGAGTTTAAAAGTCTCATCTTCCCTGCATATCTTAAGGCCTTCTCTGCTTTTGGCTGTAGTCATAGCACCGGCTATGGTGGGATTCATTCGTACTGGGAGTTATCAGTGATCATTTCTGTGGTGCCTGTGAGAGCATTTTTTGAATTTCACACACTTTCACAGCTGGCAGAAATTACTTATGAAGGTTACAATCCTGTGGACACTTAGGCTACGTACACACCGTTCCTTTAAAGCATATTTAAAGGACATCCTTCCCAAAGAATTCTGGGAACTATAGTTTGATAAGGGTATTATGAATTGCAGCTACTAGAGTTTCCAGGTTTCAGTGGGGTGGCAGTATCCCATTTCCCAGCCTCACAAATCCTGGGAACTGTAATTTGCTGATGGTGCTGGAATGGTAGCTCTGTGAGGGGAAACTACAGTTGCCAGTATTCTTTGGGGGAAAGCAATGTGGTTTAAATGTGAATTGAATGTGTTTTAAATGTAGGGTGTGAATGTGAGCAAAGTCTGCAAAATCACTCTGGCTTTCTGGCTGACTCCTCTGTGAAGGTGGACTCAACCATAATGCAGCCTAGTAAGACATCTTCCTAAAGCTTCCTTAGCAGGAAAGTGCTTCAGCCAACAGGAAAGCAAAGCCCCATTTTTCCTCTGCTCTCCAAATAAGGAAACTTCTGGTTGGATTTACCCTACCTTGATGGGCCCTTGCCAGCCTTGATGTCACTTCACCAGATACCACTTGCTTCTGCTGTGAACCTCAAACACCCGTAGATGAAGAAATTCCCCCTTCATGTGGTTCTAATACTTTATGCTTTCTGGCATGCTGAAAAAAGACTACTGTCCTGTTGGTCTTTCTGTCACACTTAGCTTTCTGTCACTCTTCTTGTATTTTACAGAATGGTTTCCTGCTGCATTGTGCTTGCTGCTTCATCATGCTTTATTGCCTTTAACTTTGTTAGTTGCTTTGAAGGCCCACCAGCTGAAAAGCGTCCTAGAAATATGAATATTAATAAACTCTGCAAAGGAAAGGTGCCCACTGAGCACAGTTATGGTTTCTCTCAAGAACGCTGAGAAGCGTAGATTTATGAGAAAGAGTTCTGCTGGTGGTACTCAGCTCCATCAGTTAACTTCAATTCTCAAGAGGGTTTTTGGTGTTTTTTTCAGGAAAACCACTGCAATAAAACTGATTGACTCATAAGTATATATGAGCAGCGTTTTTAGAACCTGCTAATAATCAGACTCATGTTCAGACTATGCATGATGTGGAGGAAAATGTTTTGCTCCCTCTCTTATTATTAATAGACCCTGGGGTCATCCAGTGAAGCTAAATGGTGGGAGATTCTGGCCAAACAAAAGGAAGGACTTCTTTAACAAAGCACATTGTTCCATCACAGGATGCAGTGATGGAAGTCACAAATCAAATCCAGCTTCCATGGCTGTTGTCCTTAGCAAAATTACAAGGAAAAGAGGTCTGAGATGAAACAGAGCCATTTGCAGTGCTGTAAACAGGGCCACCCCAGCCCAAGACTGTTTGCTGTTGAAGAAAAACAAAACAAATGATTCTTCCCCATACATAGTACCCAAGACTAGCCAAGTTATTCTGGCACCTGGGACCGAACATCCCACCAGCTGCTAGCATCCTGGATGGGAGCTAACAATCTGCTACCCTTTCATAGTAGCCGCCTCACTCTGCCTAATAAGAGGGTCGGTGCTGCCTCCCAGCTTGCAACAATATTTGAGTGGGCGGGGGCACATCCCTATGGAGCCCATCAATTTCTCTATCTTCCAGTAGCACAAGATAATGAAAAAGGGAGAATCCCTCTGTTGCTGAAGCAACCAGCTGACCCTTCTTATCTTCCAGCACCACACAATAGAAGAACAAAATTGCATGAATATTTATGCCAGAATCACGATTAAGTACACGGGGGAGGGGACTTAGGAAGGTGATATTCAGCTCAAGCTCGCTAGGATGTATGTTAAACTTAGGTCACATTCGCACCAGATATTTTATAGCACCTTAGCAGTCACAGAATCATAGCTGTCAACGTTTCCCCTTTTTTTAAGGGAAATTCCCTAATAATAAAAATAATAATAATTTATTATTTATACCCTGCCCATCTGGCTGGGTTTCCCCAGCTACTCTGGGTGGCTTCCAACAGAATATTAAAATACAAAACCTATTAAACATTAAAAGCTTCCCTTAAAAGGGCTGCCTTCAGATGTCTTCTAAAAGTCTGGTAGTTGTTTGTCTCTTTGACATCTGATGGGAGGGCATTCCACAGGGTGGGTACCACTACCGAGAAGGCCCTCTGCCTGGTTCCCTGTAACTTGGCTTCTCACAGCAAGGGAACCACCAGAAGGCCCTCGGCACTGGATCTCAGTGTCCGGGCAAAACAATGGGGGCGGAGACGCTCCTTCAGGTATACTGGACCGAGGCCGTTTAGGGCTTTAAAGGTCAGCACCAACACTTTTAATTCTGCTCAGAAACGTACTGGGAGCCAGTGTAGGTCTTTCAAGACCGGTATTATATGATCTCGGCGGCCGCTCCCAGTCACCAGTCTAGCTGCCTCATTCTGGATTAGTTGTAGTTTCCGGGTCACCTTCAAAGGTAGCCCCACGTAGAGCACATTGCAATAGTCCAAGCAAGAGATAACCAGAGCATGCACCACTCTGGCGAGACAGTCTGCTGGCAGGTAGGGTCTCAGCCTACGTACCAGATGGAGCTGATAAACAGCTGCCCTGGACACAGAATTGACCTTATTCCGCATAGGATTCCTCGCAAGAAAAGGGGAAAGTTGACAGCTGTGCACAGAATCTTAGGAACTGTCATTTGTTAATTTGGAGACCTGTCACAGAGCTATAATTCCGAGTACCCTTACAAACTACAATCCCCAGGTTTCTCTGGGAGAAGCCATGGCGGTTACTGTGGTGTGTGAGTGCTTCAAATGTGTGGTGTTGATGTGACCTTTGTGAGACTAACTTCTGAGTAAACTTATATAGACTTGAGTTGTACGTGAGCATTCATCTTTAAGCTGAACTCCCCACTAACAGCCTCTCACAGGCCATCCAGCTGGCAAGTCTATTGCAACAATATATGAATAATGTATTTATTATGAAATATTAAGAAGAATATAGGTTAATAACATCTCTGCAAATACAGTCAGGAATAGTCACATCCATCATCAGCAAATATTCACCCTTGAGCCAAACTACAACAGGACACACAAGACAAATGACAAAGAACTGGTCAAGTTCACACTTAGAAACATGATAAGTTGTCATACAGAGGGTTGCAAGCAGAGAAGATGATTTATTGATCTGATCTAGATTTCATTTTTGTTTAAAAGATAGAAAGTGAAGGCAATGCTGGGCCTTGCCCTGCTAAGACAGATGTAACTAGTCCGCGAATGTCTCTGTTCAAAGGCCGAGGCAAACAACCACGCATGTATCGGATACATTATTATTCTTATTAACAACAACAACAACAACAACAACCTGTCTTTTTTTCAGACAGGACTCAAAGCAGCATACACAAATTAAAACAAAAACAGCAAAGATAAAATACAGAAAGGTAAAAACATGTAAGAAAATAGTTTAAAAGTTATTAAACTATAATAGAATTAAAACAATATAAAAATAAATCTATTAAAATACAGATAGTAAAAGCGCTTTCCTTAAAAAACAGTCAGTTCCCAAAACTCTATCAGAATAAAACAGTTTTCATCTGCTGGTAGAAGGACAACAAGGAGGGAGCCAATCTAGCTTCTCTTGAAAGGGAGTTCCAAAATCAGGTAGCAGCCACTGAAAAGGCCCTTGAAGACCTAGATATGAAGGGCCTGTTCATATCTACATGGTCAGTGTGTAATTACAGCATCATCAGTCATTTTGATTCTTGCATGGCTGAATGAGCCATTGCTGATCAAGTCAGTCCACACAGTCCTGTTTGTTACCAAGCAATGAGAAACAACCAGCCATTGTGCACATACACCAGACCTCGTGGAGAATGTGGACATAAGCCTTCCCTGAAGAGCAAATTGTGCACCTTTCCCAGTCATCTCCCAAGGCCTGTTGCAGATTATCCATGACAGCTGGAGAATACAGAAACCTCAGTCAATATATACACATTTCCCAAAGCCTGTTGAAGTTTATGTATATTGGTGAGGGGGGAGTGCATAGCTCCCTCTTCATGGGAAGATTACGGTATGTCCACATTCTCCATGAGCTCTGGTGCATGTGCACAATGGCTGGTTGCTATGCACATTAACAGTGTTCTCACACTCTCTCACTCTTTCTTTGGGCTGTTTTGTTGTGATACCAGAAATACTACCGGTTCTGCAGAAGGGACATTTTCACTGTTACACAAGCAGGCAGTGGCACAGGTACACCAAGGACATAGAATTGTAATAGAATCATAGGGGTCCTGAGAATCATCTAGTCTAACCCCCTGCAAGGCAGGAATATGCAGCTGTCCCATATGGGGATTGAACCTGCAACCTTGGCCTTATCAGCACCACAATCTCACCAACTGAGCTATCCAGACTAACAACATGGATTCTCTCCGATCTAGCTGTTGGTAGGACTGTCTCTCAATCTTTTGAAACCTGAATACAAAAGGAGGAGGAGATAGGAATGGTCAGATGCCGGGCAAAGTACAGAATTTCTTAGAAAGCCTCAAGGCCATCAGATATGAGATGTCAAGGGGAAAAGAACATTTCTGAAGTTGATGACCCTTTAAAAAAATAAATCCTTGAGTTAACAACCTTCATTTTAGCTGCTTTGTTCCAATATGATCAGACTCCATGTGAATTCCTTATTTTTACTGACATTGCCACCTGGATTTTCTTTTATTAAATATTAGTCCATTTATCTAGGGAAAATATTAAATTCCTTCCCTAGCAAATCCTCCAGAAGTGGAAAAGAAAATCGCATGAATTAGAGCAGTTATTGTTCTTCTGGGGAATCTCATCATTGTTAAGCCTCTTCCCAATCCACCTTTCATTACTGGAATAGTTTTCTTGCAACTGGCAGGGCCAAGAAAAGGAATGTAAGTACCAGTATGTTCCACATGTGATTGTCTCCACAGGGTGTTTATAGCAGCTTCCAGCCTGGCAGAGTTCAAAAGGTGATGTGGATGATTTTATAACCAGAACTCTTTCAAGTTTTATAGTATTGCTGGTACCTTTCAGAGCTGCAGCAGGAACAAAGATACATATAATATTCACAGAATATATATATATATATATATATATATATATATATATATATATATATATATATATATATTCTCCTTTTTCTATTGATTTATATTACAGACACCTCTTTTTTTAGAGTGTTTTTATGATCAACTGTTTAATTAAAAGTTTGTCACAAAATCAATAGACAAAGGGGAAGGGACACAAGATGGGATGGGTGTGAGATGCATTTCAATATTTATCAAGGTGTTAGTACCAGCATCCCCATTTTTCACAAATAGGTAGTAGTACTAGTAACTCAGAGGAACAAATCAGTTAGAGCTGAGTGACATTTAAAAATCTTTTGCTGTAGCCACTTTCAGACATTTAGGAGAGGCTCTGTGTTCATTGAAAGCACATAGGATATAGCGGTGGGGTGGGGTGGGATCACAGGAGCAAGCCCCACCCTTTATCCTATGCCATCATCAAACATCAGAAAGTGACTTTGAGCATATATTCAGAAACAGCTGACGAAGCTGGCCAGTGCTGCAGAGGCACATTCCAGATTTGCCACTTGTCCGGATGGAGCAGATGTAGAGTGGTGGCATGTTTGGGGCAGCGCAAGTGCACAGGCAGAGCATTGCATTGGCTCCACTGATGTGCCTGACCTTGTTATCATCCTGCCACATCCCCACACAATCCAGCAACACTGGTGTCTGGAGCATGACTCCACAGGACTGCTCCATCACGCTGAGCACTTTTACATATATTCAGGTTGCCTTGTCTGGAATTTTCCAGACAAATCTTGAATACTGTAGTTGAAAGCAGTGTCCTGACAGAAACTGGCTAAATGTCTGGGGAAATTTGGATGTATGGCAAGCCATGTTGGCACTGCCCCTTTTTGTAAATATTAGTTCCAAATAGTTCAAAAACTTCAACAACCTTAGTGTCCAGATTTCACTTTCTGAAATATGGCAACCCTAACATAAATGCATTAAAAGTTTTATGTTGGGCTCAGTCTCTTGGATTCATTGCTGGCACCACCAGATTTGAGAAGCTATAGCTGCAGAAAAGTCCTGATAAATTTGTTAGGAATCCCTATTCACTGTCACAGAACTGTGGTTCCCAGAGTATCCAGTGTGCAACTATATAGATTCTAGCTTACAGGACAAAGGTAAAATTGATATTCGCTTTTCCACCTACCCGCTTTTGCCCATGACTAACTAGTGGTCCCTAGAAGGGGATGTGCTAACAGTATCCAGTAGTGTCTCTTGTTTACTTCTGATGCTATTATTACTATTACTACCATTACTATTACTATTACTATTACTATTACTATTACTATTACTATTCTTCTTCTTAAGCCTCACGCTCTTCCTTCTTTTTGCCCCCACCCTCCCAGGAGAGAGGGTTCTCGCCATACTTTGCTGCATGACCACAACGTGTGACTGTAAATATGCCCAGGCGATGGCAGCAATAGAATCCCCTCATTTATAACAATTCACCAGCTCAGATGTATTTGATTTGGTTAATGTGGTTCAGTGAAGTTGGTTTGCAGATCCTCCAATTTGTTATCTTTAATCAATACAACCTGTTTCCCATAATCTTGTCCTCAAGTCTTCTTTCTAGTGTGTTTGCAAAACTATTTTCTTCCCATTGAGGTTTATGATTTAGAAGACAGTGGTGACGCTAATGACCCCCCCCCCCAAGTCCAAACTCCTTTAGAGATACACAGAAATGGATTTCAAGCCAGCCGTCATTCTGCATCTTCATTCTGAAGGGCTACTTTCGAGTTCGGGACTAAAAAGAATGAATTTCCTGGACAAAACTTGATGCTGTGAACATCACTGTGCTGCTCTTTGAAGTTATTGCCTTGCATTCCCCGTGCACGTGTAAGAGTGCATGCTCTTTCTTCCATTTCCCTCCCTTTTGCCCCTTTCCCAGTGATTAATATTGCCATTTCTGCATGGATGGTTTTCCAGTTCTTGTCAGATATGTATCTCTACAAACCTTGTTTCATTGCCAAAATAATCTCCATATCTCCAGCATGACCTTTTCTTTGTCACAGTTAGGGGAGAGAGGAATCAAAGGGTGACAAAAGGGTGTGTGTGTGTGTGTGTGTGTGTGTGTGTGTGTATTTGCTCTTATCTAACACCGAGTGCTTTCCTTTCTATTCATGAATCGTTTCTTCATTTGAAAATTCCTTATTGTTGCAACCTATAATGAAAAGATCCATTTTCAGACACCGTGATGTAGTCCCATTTCAATCCTTCTCAACTTTCAGCTGACACACTCCATCCCTTTTGCAATTTCTTGCAACAAAAAAGGAGCCTCCTTGTGTTATATCAAAGCAGAGTCTTCCCATGGAGCAATTCATTTGGCTTCTATTAAACCTGTCATTGTAAATGTCACACATACAGGTTCATCTAAAATATATAGGATCTCTGATCTTTCAAAGACTTTCCTGTTCCCTCTGCTCATGCTGCTGCCTGCCAGTTAAGCAAACTCAGGTATGAAAAGGATGTTAATCCCTTCCCTAGTTCCCTTTGACATGTGTCTAATAATAGATGCGTAGGTGCGAAGTTGAGCCAGGGACCCTCCTGCACCTTTAACAGGAGCGAGACAGACCGACAGCAGGGTAGGCTTCTTGCAGCAAATAGATGCCAGTGATAGGAAAATCTTTGCCTCTTGAGCTGCCAACTGTTATGTGGTTGTTGAAGGTACAGGAGCCCTGCCACATCTGTAGAGGACATTGCCATCCCCATAAATGGAAATGGGAATAAAAGCTGAAGGTGATCCACAACCTGGATGGAGTTAAGTGAGATTGAGGCTGAATCTTGACAAGACAGAGGCTCTTTGGGTGGTTGGTCCGAGGGTCTATAATTTGGGCTACCCATTATTGATAGTGTTGCAGGTTTGTAGTTTGGAGGCATCCCTTGAATCATCATCATCATTGGAGGCACAGGTGGCTTTCAGCTGGTTCACCACTTACAACCCTTTCTCCACAAGGATAGCCTTGCCACAGTGGTCTGTGCACTGCTAAACTCCCTGACAGATGTCTGTGCTGTTCTCTGTGCAGGGCTGTCATTGATGATATTTCAGAAGGTAACCTGTGAATCACTGAGCAGCTGCTGATCAGGAGCGTATGACGCCGGTTCTAAAGAAGCTGCACTGGCTTGCCTGTGTGCTACCACACAAGAATGAAAGTCCTTGTGATGGTGTACAAAGCTCTAAGCATCTTAGAACCTAAATACTTAAAGGGGTGCCTCATCCCATACCAACCTGCTCATGGCTTAAGATCAGCAGGGGAGGCCATGTTAGCAGTGACACATGGCCATGACATCTTCTATACGGCTGCCCATGAAAGGGTCTTCTCCGCTATAGTGCCTCCATCATGAAATACATTCCCCTTACATATTTTGTTGGCACTGACTCTGATGAGTTTTCAGTGCCAATTTAAAATATATTTGTTTAACCAGACATTTGGTAACTCGTTTTCTGTGAATTTTCATGAGCCATATGCTGCTCTAGCTTGTCTATCTTCTACCCTGGATCTATTTATTTGTATTGCTGTGTTGCTGCAATGTTGTATTTTAGTAAGTGCTCTGAGCACCTTGTGAGGAAGGGCAAGTTAGAAATATTACACACAGAGAGAGAGAGAGAGAGAGAGAGAGAGAGAGAGAGAGAGAGGAACCTCAGTTTTCAAATGTAATCCATTCAAAGTTCTGAAATGTTCGAAAACCAAAAATTCAATAGCCAACAGCTAGGCCTCAGGATCTTGCACTCAGTGGAAGCTGCATGGCATGTTCGACTTCCGACGTGTGTTCGAAAACCAAAGCATTTACTTCCTGGTTTACAGCTTTCAAAAACTGAAATGTCCTTCAACAGAGATGTTCAAAAACTGTACTACTGTACACACACACAGAGAGAGAGAGAGAGAGAGAGAGAGAGAGAGAGAGAGAGGTAGGAGCTAATGAATACCAGGTCACTTCTTGATAAGTGGGGGCATTTGCATCAAAGAGTCATCAGAGAAGGCGACACCCACAACTCAAATATAGGTAGATATAAGTTGTGTGAGAAAAAAGCAAGAGTTGGCAAATGGAAAGAGACAAAAATCATATCTGAGCATTCAAGGCTTCACAACAGGGCTTATGACACAGGATGTCAAGCCACATTCACTTGTCCAGCTGAGTCATGTACCTGGTGCTCAGCCCCATCCATCACTTCCCTGTCACTCAGTCCTGCCTGCCACCTTCCATGCACTAGAGATGCTCTGTGTGAAGGAGTCCACTCTGCATGCACAGGGTTACTACATGCTTTAGAACCCTGTAGCCCGGAATTATATATCAGAGGGAGCCTACATTTGTAGAGCAGCTAGCCCACTTCAGACATTTCCTTCTAACATTTGGAAGATGAGGGGGCCTGGGGATGGGAACATGAGGGAAAGGACAGAGTAGTAAGCATAGCTTCACTCTCTCCTGCATGAGATTCTAATCACATGAGGAACATAACACTCAAATTGTGTGTGAGTGTGAGAGAGAGACAGAGAGAGACCATTGAAGGGACCTTGGGGATTCAGAATATCTTCCTCTGCGAATCTGGTGTGCTCCCTTTTTGGGGTGCCTCTGTGCCTCCACTTATGCTCTAGTTGAGTATTTAATGCAAATATTTGTAAATAATGCAAATATTTAAAAGATGTGTTAAATCTCCTGTGTTTTCTAAACCAAAGAAACCAAACCCAGGAGTGTTCCCTATGGATCTTTTCGCCATCAATGGGAAACTGAATAAAAGTACTGATTTCTTCTAACTCACAGTCCCCCTCCCCAAAAAAGCACCCTAAAATTTATTTGGATTTTCAGGTTTATAATTATCCACATGCAAAACCCAGCAGTGCCAGTGAGTTCCCACCAACTGAATAGGTTGATTTCTGCTTCGCCTCTGTCAGGAACAAGAGCTTATTTTCTTAAGCATCCTTAGCGAGCAATAGGAAATCCTTCTATTTTTAAAGCAGATTAGTTCTGCTTTAATGAGCAACCAAATCTTCTGATATTTTATTTAATGCTCTGAAGTCTTTATTACTTTTCACCATATTACTGTAACCACCCAAAGGTTTCAGGAAAATTAAGGGAAATTGCTGTTTATTCTAATAAATGCTTGACTTGGCAATCCAATAAACACTGTTAATAAGCTCAGGTTTAAGTCATCATTGGACTAAAACCAACAATATAATTAGCCGATGTACACCTCAGCTTTTAATCACAGCACCATCACTCAATAAAGTGCAAATGAATTTAAACAGTCATTGGAATACAGTGTCTTTAGGGGAGGAAATGTTAACACCTTGAGTCCTAGGCCTGCACATCACAAGGCCTACATGCAGCAGGCTGACAACAGTTCCATGCCTATTTGCTGTCCTTGCATTGATTGTTTGCAACCGAGCCTACACATGACCATCAACCACCTTACACTGTATTTATTTGTTAATTCATTCATCTTATTCATACTCCAAGGAGCTCAAGATGGCATACATGGTTCTGCGCTTCCTAATTTAATCCCCACAACAACCATGTTTGCTAGGTTAGTCTGAAAGGCAATGAACATTAAGTATAATTGATTAATTACACATTGAAATGGAAAATAACTCTGCATGTATATTGTTAAGCATGTTATGGAAACTTCAACGGAAGCTAAACTAGGACTGCAGAGTGCCTAACAAGTTGGTAAGACTGTATCTCTGCTGGCTCTTCTCACGAGGTGTTTAACTTAAATCACACGAGAAAGAATTTTATTACAGCTCTGCGCATATGTTAATCTGTAGGCTTCCACTTTGTATGAGTGAGCTCTTTGTTCCAAAGTCACCAAAGAGAAAGGACTGCTAATCTCTCTCTCCAGCTTGAGGTTTCAAGCTAAAATGCAAGCCGTTTGGGAGAGGCAGGACTTCAATTCCAGCTCTGGATGAAGATATTTCATATTTCTAAGATGTTTTCCTTGTGCTGGGATAAGCACATGATATTACGCAACTATCTGGATGTAACTTTATTTGTTCTAAGTTTTGAAGCAAATTCTGCTAGTACAGCTTTTGAACCATGTTTTTTGACTGGACCATTTTTATTTCAAGAAGAGTCAGTTTTTATTCATCCTATTGCATCCAAATGCACAATATTAAGAACCTCAACAGTGACTGGCCCAGGTTCACCCAGTGTGCTTCATGGCTGACTGGGGATTTGAACTCTGGTCACCCAGCTGCTAGACCAACATCCTAACCACGACACCACACTGGCTCTGTTTTGCATTATTATTTCTCTCCCTAAATTCAAGGGCATGCCATAATGTTGGCACCAGTTTTTCCAACCTGTTGCAGTTGTGTTGCACGACCTATTTACATCTCAAATGTCCTGAGCTTGTGAATTTCTAGGAGAGTGAGAGCCTTTCTGTTCATTTGTTATCTGTTGACTTTTGTTGCTTGCCTCAGCAACAAATAAAAAAAGGAAGGACGATAGGAA